>NW_024756463.1:35000-45000 GCF_018991925.1 Homarus americanus | reverse complement strand
TGTACGTGATTCTGGTCCACGTACGTGATTCTTGTTCGTGATTCTGGTCCGTGTACGTGATTCTTGTTCGTGATTCTGGTCCGTGTACGTGATTCTTGTTCGTGATTCTGGTCCGTGTATGTGATTCTTGTTCGGGTCTGGATAATGTCTCTTAACTTATTCGCATCTTAAACCCGTTCGTGATTCTGATGCGTCCGTAACTTGTCCCGTAAAAATAAGTAGATTCAAAAATTTTCTCCACTTATAACGTACTGTACGTATTCGGGTGTGTCTAGTGTCCGTGGCGTGTCAATTCGTTTTCGTCTGTCCGTAAGTTTGTTGCTCATGTAATTCATACTGTGATTAAACCAAAGTTACCTCAGCATTACCCAAAAATATCTATTCTAGCTTAATCTGGCTAAAAACCTATATGAAAAGATATTTAACCTAGCCTAACCTAACCTAACCTAGTAACCTAACCTAATCTAACATAACCTAACCTAATCTAACATAGTCTAACCTAACCTAACCTAACCTAACCTAACCTAACCTAACCTCTAACCTAACCTAACCTAACCTAACCTAACCTAACCTAACCTAGCCTAAACTAAACTAACTTAACTCATATTCTTCCTATTCTCCCTTAAATCTTCCTTAGGTCTCTTTCCTCCCTTCCTCACGCACCTCTATCTCTTCCCACTCATCCTTCATTCCCCCTCCTTTATTCATCTCACCCCCTTCCTCCCTCCCCTCTTACCCCCACCCCCAGGCCCCTCTCTCATGTGCCTAATCTTCACGCTCCCTTTTCCGTTTAACTCTCCTCTGTCTTTACTCCCTCTCACTCCCTCTCATCTCCTCCCCTCTCACACAGGTTAATGTTCTTTCTTTAATGATTCAGTTTATATATCAGTTCACTCGTATATAAAAAAAAACAAGAAGTTATACATTTTCCTGAGTTTTTATGAATAACATTTTAATTTATGTTGATTTTTTTTTTAGTTTATGGAAATTTTTAGATCTTTTAATTTGGTTTTATTTTATTTTATGGTATTCTAATTTTACCTTTATTTTAATATTTTTCTTCCTGATAACTCTTAAGTCACCTTCTAATTTTATAATATATTGTATAGCATTTTATATAATATTTCGACTTACAATTTCATAACGACAAGACATCAGTAGCCACCAGAACGACCGTTAATGATCCACGTCGCTTTAAATTTGTGGTAAATCTTTAAATCAATACAGCATTATACAGTATAAGCCAGGTTTAACTATTCAACAGGACGGATCTTATAGTTATTTCAGTAAAGTATTCTTCACAAGTGATAAATGGTCTTGCGAAATTGGTGTTAACTTTCTATATATTTTGTATATTTTAGACATTATATAAGCGAGGTATAACTATATATTATCGACATTATACAAGCGAGGTATAACTAGTCAACACAGCGGATCATATAGCTATTACACTAAAGTCTTCTTCACAAGTTATAAATGACCCCACAAAAATGGTGGTAATTTTTCTGTCATCTTTAATCATCAGGAGACGGAGGAGGACCTGGCGCTGTGGCGTAAGTACGCATCAACCCCTTCTTTTGTTTAGCGAGTGGCTGAGCGCCCTCTGTCCTCGCGATAAGGAGATTAACACCAGTTTGTAGGAGATCAAAACCCGCCCGAAGAGAATTAGAGCCGGTTCGGTGCCCAGCGCGTCTGCTGCCTCCATCCCCCGCCTTATGGACGAATTATTTTTGAAAAGCTTCTCTAAGATTGATGAATAATGCGGCGAGGGAAGGATACATGTACGTACATTAAGCTTACTGTACGTACAACCAACAACTGACATACACACACACAGCCTCTCATACTCTCATTAATGACAAGTGAAAAAATACGAAACGTTTTTGTTCTCATCTGAAAAATTATGACGTGTTACTTTTATCAATGGAAAATATGAAAAGTCTTATTTTTGTGTCAAGTGAATAATACGAAATAAGAATGACTGAAATATACGGGTTGATTAAGGATATGTTAAGAGGGAGATACAGAATTTATTATTACTTAAACGTGAGTACATGAATGTTACGAGTTGGGGATTTAGAATATAGTTAAAAGTCTACCCAGATCCCAACAGGTAACAACAGTAAAAAAACAAAGACAATCGGACTATAAAAGGGTAGACAAAGGATGCGAGTTTTTGTTGTGTATAATAAAGTACCATAAATTCCTTAACAAAATATTCAGCTTTCTATAATTTACCCTTAACCATACTTAACCTAAACATTAACAGTATATACATATTTATACAACATACAATAATTTGAAGCAAGGTGGTGGGAGGTAATATAAGATTACAAATACTTAAGTGCGGAGCTGAGATGGCTGACGAGTAAGGCTGAGTATTGTAGAAGACGGTAGGTAGTCACCGTGCCGCAGGTTTCCAGGATAGGAGATCCTGTGGTCACTTCCCAGAGAGAACTGAACTCTCATCGAACTGGAGCTGATGAAGAAGACTTGTAGGAGGCGACGCAACAACCAGGATATGGAGAAGGGAAACCCCGGAGTGGTAACCAAGACTAGTCATACTCGTGTTTCGTCCCTAGATGGCGTTGCTCGTGGTGCTGGGTAGGTAGATCAGGACAATAGATGGCGTGGTTCGTGGTGCTGGGTAGGTAGATCAGGACAATAGATGGCGTGGTTCGTGGTGCTGGGTAGGTAGATCAGGACAATAGATGGCGTGGTTCGTGGTGCTGGGTAGGTAGATCAGGACAATAGATGGCGTGGTTCGTGGTGCTGGGTAGGTAGATCAGGACAATAGATGGCGTGGTTTGTGGTGCTGGGTAGGTAGATCAGGACAATAGATGGCGTGGTTCGTGGTGCTGGGCAGGTAGATCAGGACAATAGATGGCGTGGTTCGTAACATGAAGTATATTCTAGTAAGACAATAACATGATATACCGAGACTCAAGATAGCAAAAGGGAGGGAGAGGGAGTACAGTACAGTGAAACCTCTATTTAACGGTATACAGCATAGAGAAGTACGTTATGTGGAGGGTCCGTTGTATGTAAAACCTCTATATAGCGGACTGTATAGAGAAGAATCCGTTATATAGAGGGTCCGTTATATGTAAAACCTCTATATAGCGGACTATAAAGAGAAGAATCCGTTATATCGAGGGTCCGTTACATGTGAAACCTTTATTTAACGGACTATACAGTATAGAGAAGTCCGTTATATCGAGGGTCTGTTATGTGTAAAACCTCCATATCGCGGACTATATAGAGAAGAATCCGTTATATAGAGGGTTCGTTATATGTAAAACCTCTATATAGCGGACTATAGAGAGAAGAATCCGTTATATAGATGGTCCGTTATATGTAAAACCTCTATATAGCGGACTATATAGAGAAGAATCCGTTATATAGAGGGTCCGTTACATGTGAAACCCCTATTTAACGGATTATACAGTATAGAGAAGTCCGTTATATCGAGGGTCCGTTATATGTAAAACCTCTATATAGCGGACTATTTAGAGAAGAATCCGTTATATAGAGGGTTCGTTATATGTAAAACCTCTATATAGCGGACTATATAGAGAAGAATCCGTTATATCGAGGGTCTGTTACACGTGAAACCTCTATATAACGGATTATATGGAGAATACCGTTATATCTAGGGTCCGTTACATGTGAAATTCCCATCTAACGAACTACATACTGATATAAAAAATCCGTTAAATCGAGGTTCCGTTAGATGATAAACTCTCCCATCTAACGGATTATATGGAGAAAGAGACAAGTCCGTTATAGAGAGATTTCACTGTACTTTCAACGGATCAAATGTTAACAATGAGTGCATATACGAATTGCTTAGTATTAATAACAAACATTAATAAAAATATACATTATAAGTTACATTTTACTATTAAATGCAAAAAAAAAAAAAAATAGACGCTATCATTAAAGAACTATACTTAATGACTTTTTTTTACGAAATATTAGAAAACAAAATTCAATAAATAACTGAAATAAACCCGTGTCTCATTTTTATAATGAAAAACTAAATAAATAAATAAAACTATATATATTAAAGTTACCACAGAAGCCTATACATACAGTAGTGTTTCCATGCATAACATCACAACAATACCATGATATCTATAAATAACGTTAATAGATGCCGTACATAATATTAGATACCTGTTACCTGTTATTAGTGTGTGTGTGTGTGTGTGTGTGTGTGTGTGTGTGTGTGTGTGTGTATTTGTTGATAATTATTTTGAGAACTTGAAGTAATCTGGTTAATTCATGGTATGCCTTGTACACAGGGATTATAAAGAGGTGTTGGTGGTGGTGTGGTAGTTGTGGTGGTGATGGTGTAAAAACGCTTGAAGTTGTTGTAGTTGTGGTGATGGTGGATTGATGGTGGTGATGGTGGTGGTAGTGGTATCAGACGTGTATAATGTTGTAATTGTGGTAGCTTTAGGGTTATATTTGTGGTTGTGGTGATGGCGGCAGTGTTAAGAACGTGACGGTGGTAGTTGTGGTGGTTGTAGTAGTTGTGGTGATGGTGGTAGTTGTGGTGGTAGTAGTTGTGGTTACAGTAGTTGTGGTGGTGGTGGTAGTTGTGGTTGTAGCAGTTGTGGTGATGGTGGTAGTTGTTGTTGTTGTTGTGGTGGTGGTAGTAGTTGTAAGGCGGTGTGAAGATTGTGATGTGGTGGTGGTTACTGTGGTAGTGGTGGTAGTGGTGGTGTCGTGTAGGTGTCAGGGCCGTAGTCAGAAACCTCTAAGAGACGTGTGTGTGTGTGTGTGTGTGTGTGTGTGTGTGTGTGGTACCATCAAGGCTCGCAATCTCTGTATGTTGTTACAGCTTCTCTGTCACTCCAACTATCCATTTATCTGAGTCTTACTATCTCCCTATCTCCTTCTTCATTCTTTCGCCTACCCATTCATATAACACTCACCTCTCTCTCTCTCTCTCTCTCTTTATTCTCCTATTCATTATCTCCTCATCCAGTCCATTTAATCATCTACCCAATTATCTTACTGCCTCTGGATCGTTTATGTGTTATGGTGTTTATTGTACGTAACGTTAATGGTGTTTTTAAGGGTTAATGGTGTTTTAAGGGCTAATGGTGTTTTAAGGGCTAATGGTGTTTTTAAAGGTTAATGGTATTTTTAAGGGCTAATGGTGTTTTTAAGGGTTAATGGTGTTTTTAAGGGTTAATGGTGTTTTTAAGGGTTAATGGTGTTTTTAAGGGTTAATGGTGTTTTTAAGGGTTAATGGTGTATCTAAGGGCTAATGACGTTTCTAAGGGCTAATGGTGTTTTTTAAGGGTTAATGACGTTTTTGTGAGGATTGATGATGTTAATATCCTAAATAACAGTCTTTTATCCTAGCTATGGTGAGTGTATGTTTCTTACCATGGGTTCTGGTGTACTATATGGGATTTTCTTATTTTAGAACATATATTTTTATCTTTGAATCTTTGTAAATTACTTTGTATATTGTTGGTGGTTATGTATTTCAATGTGTATTTGTATTGTTATTGTGACTTTAGGTATTGAAGTTCATTTGTTTAAGTCTTAATTTTCGTCTTATTTAATATTAAACTTCTTTTCTTCATAAACGCAACTAAAGAAATTAAAAAAAATATGTTTATTTGTCTATGTCTTTCTCATAAATTTGTTTGTATGTAAGGAAAACAAACTCCTTCATAAACGCAAAGAAATACAAAAAATAAAACTAAAACAAAATAAAATAAACAAAAGAGCCTCGTAACTTTCACCTCTCCTGTATTTGTTATGGGTTTGATCGTACGCCTGGCAACCTTAAGTGTACATCAGCTGCATGTGAGGGGTGCAGTAGTACGAGAACAGGTCAGGGACACGGGAGATATTTCCTATTACTCAACCAGCAAAGGCGGGGGAATAGAACTGACTAACACAGCTAAAAATAAAGATAATCTCTCTTAACTGGCGATCACAAGTTAAGTCAACAGCACCGGTGACTCTATCTTTGTTGTTCATCTTTACTGTACAACAACACTTTACACTCGACGGTTTAGTCTATAGTTATGTCTCTTATATTATGTACTACACATTATTCAAGGGTTCATCTTTCTTTATCATCTATATTTTCCTGTCTAGTGTTTGATATTATATAATAGACCATCTTTCTAGTGTTACAAAACTCCTCTCTCTCTCTCTCTCTCTCTCTCACCATCGTCTTCGTTAATCCTCGTTTGTTTTTATCATTGAAACTCTTTTAGGTCTCGTTGACTTCCTGTTAAATGTTCTGACATTCCTCAGCTTATCTCCCTTTATCCGCTCGTTTTAAAACACACACTAATGCTTACTTTTCTCCTCGTCCAGAAAGTCGCCATCAATCTTTACATTTCTCTCTCTCACACACACACACACACACACACACACACACACACACATGGATGCATCGCTTGCCTACATGTGACAGACGAACATTGAGGTAAACATTGGCAATAGATCGTTCACAGGCCAATAAGTTATCAGATAATGCTGCTGCTCAAGATCCGTTTACCCTCCACAATTCGAGATTAATTCATCCTTAGTATAATATTCGTAAACTTCCAGCATACGTATACAACACCTTTAATAATAATAACAATAATAATTCGTCATAACATCGGATCATGGCCTCTACAACCGGCTCTTATCTGTACGTGTGTTGATACTGTATATCTAAGTTAAGTATCTTATCCGGAATTAAATACATAAAGAATTGACACAAACATGATATTTCAGGGTCTGATTTTTTGTGCTGTAGGACTGCTGTAAGGTCAGTAGAGTATCCCCCCAAAAAATTTCACTGGAATTAAATTGTGTAAGAGGCAAGTCATTAGTACCTGGACACTCTTCCTCAGCCCACATTAGTAGTGACTCATGTTACAGGTCGGCAGGGTAGATATTAACCACTAGTGTTATGTAAATAGTGAACTTTAAAGATGACCCCTAACTAACCTAACCTAACCCCGCAAAACACATAAAAACACGCACACACACACACACAAAAACAAACATAGTACATCACCTGGGTTGGGAAATACAATATGTGGCTCTCAAGTGATTTTTTTTACCCACACACACACACACACACACACACACACACACACACACACACACACACACTGTTAAGTCTCCTATACACACAAAAACTCTGGAACAATATTGTGTCACTTTTGAACTCCTGACATTACCCCCCTAAAGGTTCACTCTGGTGACCTGTGTGACATCTACCTTTGTTGTAACAGACCTTGGAAAAAAAAACACAAAAAACTATGGACTGAAAATGTTGGTTTTTGTCAATATTTTAAAACCAGACGAAAAAATTATTTGTAAAATATTATAAAACATTAATTTCTATTTATGTACACCTCATAATGCACAGTATTTTCACCAGTTATTAAAGTATGAAACACACATCACCTACAAAAAAATTATATATTGTTCACTATGCACATAAAGGAGAACCACAATAGTTATAAATTATATCATTATATACTCAAGACTAAATAATATTACTATATATAGGTAGAAACTATAATCATTCAAATAATATTAAACACATCATTTTAGTAATCAGTAGACAGGACATAAACTTCTAGACGAATACTCAATGCAATTTAGATAACACCATATAATATAAAAATCAAAATATAACACATACACGAATATCCGTAGGATACATGACATACATAATTTATAACTATACAAATAACACCAAACCTAAGATAAAAATTAAGCTCATTATAAGTCCAAAGTAACTCAAATTCTCTATTGTTTAGCTAAATCACATAGGTTGAAACTGTATAACAACAACGACTCAGGGTTAGATATATGATGTGTTATATAAATCTATATTCATATAATATTTAAACATAAAACATAATACTATATGATATAAATAACTATATCATTTATATTTAAACCCAAACGCCTTGGACGACGCTCACTAAATGCTGATATGAATTTCAATCAATTTCAATTCACTCGCCCTCTCCCTCGTAAGAAAGTTGAGGAAGACATCTCCAGTGATGCAGCCGAGACGGTGTGATCTCCTTGCAACAACTAGCAAATAACTACTCTTGCATAGCTTATGCAAAACCAGAGGTGCCAACTTCTCCGAGCATCTGTTGCATATTGATGAGGGAGCGGCTCACGATCGTCATGCCAGATGTGATTTTTTTTTTTACCTTTTTGAGCCGATAGGGTTAAGACGACTAATTTTATTTCACCCTATGTAAAGTTACGCCGTGTTATGTTCCTCCTGTGTGTGTGTGTGTGTGTGAGAGAGAGAGAGAGAGAGAGAGAGAGAGGTGTATAATTTCCAAATACCATAACTGTTAAAGTGTGAATTAAGATATTTTCAAAACAAGCCGCATGCACAGTATAAAGTTGTATGAACCAAGAATGTCATTATCTCCGTCTCAGAACAACACTCAAATATTCTCGCTCTCTAATTTATTATGGCATTTATAAATCATGGTTTCGCTATAATACATTCAACTCGTCGAATATGTCTTGAAATACTAGAATAAGCCATAAGAACAGTACCATTTTTGAAACTATAATAAGCTCAGTATCATGTCTTACGAAGCTATGAAATAAAGTAAATAAAATTATACAAATCCCTTCATTGTAGCGTTCATGTTTACGGACAGTCACAGACAAAACAATTATATTACATCGTTTATACTTACAAACTACAAGAAATATTTCGCCTATGCATACAATTAACGTACGAATATTTTTAATACTTATAAAACCAAAACAAAATCCTAGGTAGTGTTTTTTGATAAGTAAATATATTTATAATCGTCGTTATCTGTAAAAAAAAATAATATAATAAACTACAAAATTATATCACTTATTTCGCTTTGAATTCTCAGTAAAAAAAAAATCTACCGTCTATAATTAAAAACATACAATAATACAAATAATATACTACGTTGTATTTATAGACGTAACAAATAATATCCATGTTGTATATCTGTAAAAGAACAAACAAACAAATACACGCAAAAGACTCAGCGGGGTGCATATTAATGGGCAGCCTTAGGGTATATTATCACTGGTCCGCGTACGTTATAAAACAGGGTCGGGGGAAGTAAGGTGTTGGCGCGAGGCTGAGGATCCATTTGGGTATCATAGTCGGCCCAGCCAGCATTAAGATTCCCTCCTTGGATATTACACTCCATTTTATTACCATTCCTTTCCTTTCGTTCCTGTGGCGTAGTTTTTCATCCTTTTTTTAAAAATTAATTACTAGTTTAATATGACGCTTAGGGTATTGTTGGGTTTTATATATTTTGTTTTGTTTTAAGACGAGAGGTGTAGAGAGGCGAGGCAACTACACCCGCCTCCACGTCCTAGGTTTAAGGGTGAAAACGGAGGAGCTGCAACTGAACGAAACTCAGGGGAAACTCGTGAAAATCCGAGAGTTTTGCGTTCTTAGCCTCCTAATGAGGATCGTCGGGATTAGAACGAGGGCCGTGAAAGCTCTTCAAATTGAATAATCCGCTATTCTTCATTTGCAAGATCAGTTCAAGAGGAATAAGTCAGGGGAGTAAAAATGCCTAAGACGATTTTAAAACAATGGGGGGCTATTTTTCGGCAAACACTCACAGTTCAGGGAGCGGTGTGGGAGGGGAGCGGGTGGAAGGTGGGGGTGGTGGCGCTGGGTGAGGGTAAGTCCTTGCTAAGTTTGAGGGGGTGCGTCGGTGGTGTGTGGTGGAGGGGGGAGGGAGGGAGAGGGTGACAGCTTGCACTTCTGCATCAACCATATGAGCGTGTCAGCCACAAAGCCATGTTAACCATAAAGTAACTGTCAACCATACTGGTGCATTGACTTTATACTTGTCAACCATACACCTTCGTCAGTCATAAACCGGCATCAACCACACACTCAAATCAACCACACACCTGCATCCTACACACACACTTGCATTGATAAATTTCATATTTGCATCACCAACACATTGGC
>NW_024756463.1:0-30000 GCF_018991925.1 Homarus americanus | reverse complement strand
TTAACTACCTGGACCTGTTTCGTTGATTCTGATTAAAAACTAAAAGTGGGATTAAAGTTACAAGATAAAGCAAGATTACGAGTGTACACAGACGAGAGGTTAACATCATGTGGGTGTATAACTTGTCGAGAATATACAGAACAAACTATTCATTCACATCACCTTAGAGAAATAATGATTTTCCATTTACTTTGATAATTGTTGTCAAGTGCATGGAATTACTTAGGGATACCTACGTGTTGAGAGATCTTAGTGGCTGAAGTACAGGAAGACATACAAACAACAACATGCCATACAGGGAGTATTTAAATATATGTTATTATTACACAGGCGGCTTTAGGGACAGACATTTATAAATAATAATATATAACGAAAAGATACAGCCTAAAAGGTCCAGCTTTGAACAGATATACTAGACAACAGAGCTATTTTTATCTTCCATAGTCTGCCCTGTAGAGAACGGGAAAAGAAGAGCGGAGGGGGAAATTATAAACCCCAAACATTCTTCTATCTCAATTATCAGACTGACCCCCTGACCTTAGACCTTCAGTGATTGTATCGTTAAAATATGTTATAGTTAGTGGTCCATTAAACATGACATTGTAAACAGTTCAACAGTATCTCGGAGGTAATTAGGGAGGGTTTAAAGAAGTCAACTAAAGGTCGCGGAAAAGAAAAAGAATTAGTGGATCACCTGAAGACTATACACCCTAATTTATTTCACCTGATGAAAAACCATTGCGATTACCTAACCTAACCTAACCTAACCTAACCTAACCTAACCTAACCTAACTTAACCTAACCTAACCTAACCTAACCTAACCTAACCTAACCTAACCTAACCTAACCTAACCTAACCTAACCTAACCTAACCTAACCTAACCTAACCTAACTTAACCTAACCTAACTTAACCTAACCTAAGCTAAACAGAGACATTACTACGAATCCCAACATTAGATTATAAACATTAGTTGATATGAAGATCTGTATATTACATAAATCTATTTGAAAAGAGAGATACCGATTTTTTTTAATTCACGAGGAGGGGGTCGGGGGTAGGGGGAAGAAGAGGAGGGGGTCAGGGGGGAAGAGGAGGGTCGGGGGTAGGGGGAAGAGGAGGGGTCGGGGGTGGGGGAAGAGGAGGGGTCAGTAGGGGGAAGAGGAGGGTCGGGGGTAGGGGGTCGGGGAGTGGGGGGGGTCGGGAGGGGTCGGTGGGAAACAACAATATTCCTTTGTTAGAGGTTATTCATTTTAATTCAGGTATTTTCCCGAGGGACTATTACTACCTGACACTAATCTCAGCTTATCACATATTATTACACTTGTTATTATGAATAGTGTTACCACCAGAGTCTGCACTACAATGCACTAACAACCCATTGACGCTTAATTAAAACAAAGCCTCGTCACCCGGATCCCCACAAAGATAACTACGATCAGTTGATAAGAGATAAACAAAACACCTGGATAAAATGTTATACAAGAAAGGTGATTTAAAATGTGTTGAAATATACGATTTTTTGGGGGGGAAAAGTATCCATAATAACTTACCTAAATAATCATATCCCACAAACTAGACTTATTCTCACAACACTCGATCGTCAGCAAAACAAATGCTAAAATTAGTCCTAAAACAGATACATGAGACAATTGAATCCGTCATTTGAATCGATAGTTGAATCCGACGATCAAATCACGAACCACTGACTGACGAATCACTGAATCACGGACTTATATGCTAATTCAGAAGCCTGCTAACCTAACCTAACCCCCACCAGTCCCGTTAGGTTAGCATTAGGGTATTTAATCATGAGGTGAACTAAGCTGGCGGGGCTAATCATGAGGTGAACTAAGCTGGCGGGGCTAATCATCAGGTGAACTAAGCTGGCAGGGCTAATCATCAGGTGAACTAAGCTGGCAGGGCTAATCATGAGGTGAACTAAGCTGGCAGGGCTAATCATGAGGTGAACTAAGCTGGCAGGGCTAATCATCAGGTGAACTAAGCTGGCAGGGCTAATCATCAGGTGAAGTAAGCTGGCAGGGCTAATCATGAGGTGAACTAAGCTGGCAGGGCTAATCATGAGGTAAACTAAGCTGGCAGGGCTAATCATCAGGTGAACTAAGCTGGCAGGGCTAATCATCAGGTGAACTAAGCTGGCGGGGCCAATCATCAGGTGAACTAAGCTGGCAGGGCTAATCTTCAGGTGATCCGGAAAAGTCGTCTGTTGACATTAGAGAGATCGAGTATATATTACCTAGACAGAGGAACCTCCCCCCCTCCTAAGATCACCAAAACTACCCTTCCTTCCTTCCTTCCTTCCTTCCTTCCTTCCTACACCTCTCCCCTCCATCAATACTCCCTACCATGCCCTCCATATACCCCCTCCTTCACCTAACACCTCCCTCCTTAACACCATCTCCCTCTCTTCATACCTAACTCTCCAACACTCTCTCTCCTTCCCTACTTCATTATCCCTCCAAAAAACAACTCTTCCCTCAGTGATACCTTGATTTCGATATCCCTCCCACGACCTTCAACGTCCTCACCCTCCTCCTCCTCCTCCTCCAAATACTTTCTCTCACTCCTTCTCTTTATCTCCCTTCCTGTTCTCTCCTCTCTACATCACCCCCCCTCCCCCATCCCCCATAATCACTCACATCACCCATCCATCTTACCCCGGCATCAGGAGACTCAAAGGCTCGTGTGTATTAAATATTCCCACTAACTATCGCTGTCAAGACGTATATCAGATCCTCTCGCCTCTAAAGTACAGCAACAAAAAGGTGACATCTAAAACGGTGGTGATAATTAGACGCCACGTTCTTCTACATTAAATTAAGTGAAGCAATTGAAGGTCGACTCAGGAGCCTCGTTTTACATAGTGTTGTTTACAAGTTTCGGATCACCTGGTGAATCGCAGCCCGTATAGTTTATTATACCTGAGGATTATAACTACCATCCTGATACTATCTGGGGGGATGAGGTTAGATTAGGTTAGCATAGTTTTGCTTAGAATAGGTGAGCTTAGGTTAGGCTAGGTTGGCTTTGTTTTGCTTAGAATAGGTGAGCTTAGCTTAGGTTAGGTTAGGTTACCGTAAGGGTGGTTAATATTTGGGTGAAATAAACTGGGGTGGAGATTCTTCATGTGCTCACACACACACAAGAAAAAAAGGGGGAAAAAACCTAAAAAAAAAATAATATACTTTATAGAATAAATTCAATATAAAGCGAAAAAAAAAACATCAACACGATAAAACTTCTAGGCCCTGGTGCTGGAACGTGACGTCATCAGAGGTAGCCACTTGTGGACGATAACGAGGCACATTTTTACCCCCTGGAGACGATAAATGATAAAGAGGAAACAAAAGCAAGTATTAACAAACACTTTTATTTTTCTCTTGTTATCACCTTCAGTGTTAATGTTTACAAGTGTGACGTCATCAACTCCTCGGCTTTGTTGGATTT
The DNA here is from genome assembly GCF_018991925.1 of Homarus americanus. Lineage (NCBI taxonomy): Eukaryota > Metazoa > Arthropoda > Malacostraca > Decapoda > Nephropidae > Homarus > Homarus americanus. The sequence goes on along the minus strand of NW_024756463.1, from coordinate 26,533 downwards.
ATATTTTTCTATTAAATTCGAAAAAACAAAATAGTCGTGTGATTTGTTTTTTGTTTTTTATTTTGTTTTTGCGTGAAATCATATCAATTCTGTTAGACTTGAAACAAAAGAGCATCACTTCAAAACAATAACAACAGCAGCGGAAGCAGAAGAGACTAACAGTGACAGAAACAGAGGAATAAGCAGCCGTGAGTAGAGGGAGGAGGAGGAGCAGGAGAAAGAGGAGGAGGAGAAGTGAGGAAGAGGAGGAGGAGATGTGAGGAAGAGGAGGAGGAGATGTGAGGAGTAGGAGGAGCAACAGCAGGAGGAATAGGAGGAAGATGAGGAGAAAGAGGAGGAGAAGGAGAAATGAGGAGGAGGAGGAACAGCAAGAAGAGGACGAGAAGATGCAAGGAGGAGAAATGAAGAGAAATAGCAGAGGAAGGAGAAAAAGCAGGAAGAGGAAGAGCAGGAGAAAGAGAAGGTGGAAGAGAAGGAGAAATTAGGAAGGGGAGAAATGAGGAGGAGGAGGAGGAGGATGAGAAGGACCTTTCGAATTAGGATTAAGTCTGGATTAAAACTTCATCGTGATATCCTGTGAGGCGGGGCTCCTCCTACTCCCCCGATTATCGACTTGTGGATTAAACGTCATTGATTTTGCATCGGGACGAGATTTGCCGTAATCGGGAAGCTGTCTCAAACTCCTCTCTGCACCTCCTCCTCCTCCTCGTCTTCTTCTTCTCCTCCTTTTCTTCTTCTATTCATCCTCCTGTTCATCTTCTCCTTCTCCTCCTATTATTCTCTTTTTCTTCTCCTTCCCTTCTCTTTTTCTTCCCCCTCCTCTTCCACTTCTTTTCTTCTACTCCCCCCTACCCTTCCACTTCCGTCACCCTCCATCTCCTCCCGCTTTCCCTCACCATCTCCTCCCGCTTACCCTCACCACCTCCTCCAACTCCTCCTCGAGCATTAGACTTCAGGCCAGGTTGAGAGGCAGGGTCGTCTTGGCGGCTTCAGGAGGGATTAAAGACCTCTAGAAGACTTCAGGATCTTGTTGAGTTACTTCAGTAAGGCTCGTGTGTGTGTGTGTGCGCGTGTGTGTGTGTGTGCGCGCGCGTGTGTGTGTGTGTGTGTGTGTGTGTGTGTGTGTGTGTGTGTGTGTGTGCGTGTGTGTGGTGTTTGTGTTTGTGTGTTTGTGTGTGTGTGTGTGTGTGTGTGTGTGTGTGTGTGTGTGTGTGTGTGTGTGTGTGTGTGTGCGTGTGTGTGTGTGTGTTTGTGTGTTTGTGTGTGTGTGTGTTTTTGTCATTTGCTTGCGACTGATTGATGGTGATTTGAGACGTTCTTGAAATCAATGACTTAAAACTTGCTTGTGACTGATTTAGGCATGATCTACTATACATGACCGAGGAAGTGTGAGACAGACAAATGTGCTCAGAGACTGCTTAGTTTTCCAATCTAATTTCCTCACCTAGTTAATTACTGTTGGTTTAAAGGTAAATTATTGAGGACTTGCCAAAAGTAAGCCATACTCGTATAGCGGAACACCTGATGATTCTCTCCACCCCAGCTTATTTCACCTAAGGATTAACCACCCTAACGCTAACCTAACCTAACCTAACGCTAACCTAACCTAACGCTAACCTAACCTAACGCTAACCAACCTAACCTAACCAAGCCTCAGCCACTCATATTGTGTTAGGGTGGTTAATCTTCAGGTGTTTCCATATATTTCATAAGTTTTCACGTTTCATGGAAGGTACTAAAACAACACGGAATTAAAGACACTATAGTTGACTTTTAGTGTCAGTGACGTTACACACACACACACACACACACACACACACACACACACACACACACACACACACACACCCCTGCTCGCTGGAAATATGTCGACGATCTAATGGGGGATCAGCGTCAACAATTTGGGTTCTAACTATACTGCCCTTCAGGATTTATTGAACAGTTCCAAAACTGGCCACTAACAACCATATATACCATCAACCATACCAAGACCATGGTGCACACCAACCTCCTCCGACATTGTCCCACCTCCTTCCATTACTTTAGGTCCGAACACACTCCAGGTTGTAGATTCCACGAAGCTCCTCGGCGTCACCATAGGCAACAAACTAAATTGGAAACCACACGTCAGTGAAGTTGTCAAATCCTCCAGTTTCCGTCTCCACCTCCTCCGCCGACTCAAGTCCCTCGGAGTTCCTGCACCTGAGCTCCTCAGTGTTTACACAACATTCAAACTTCCCAAGCTCACCTATGCCTCCCCTACCTGGTCTTCCTCCCTAAATGCCACACAACGTAAACACCTAGAAACAGTGCAAAAGAGGCAGCAAGATTGGTTCTCTCCCCTTCCTACTCCACACACATATCAAGAAGGCCAAACACACTGGACTTTCTTTCGACTCACTGACCATCACCACGACCTATCTGCAAATTTGGTAAGAAGCTTTCTTACACACCATCCGACAATGGCTCTACTACCACCTGAGATCCCAGCTCGAGAATTGCTGTTCGACACCACAACCGCATCCAGCCTGAGCATGCAATGAATAACTGATCGCTATAAGAACAGCCCAGTCCCAACCATTGTAAAAATTATCAATAACTTGTAATAAACCAGTGTATTCACTCCCAGTAAACACTACTTCTTGCACTGTCACTATGTTGAAATGCACTGTAGTTTGAGCTTTTCCCCATCTAGTTATTATATATCTTATTTGTATCACTCATGTTACTTGTATATTATTTGTAATTCGAAACCCATTTCCCAAATATGTAACTGTATATTTTCAGCCTTCTGGCTGCCAAGCTCTTTCAATAAACCGTTAATTATTATTTATTACACACACACACACACCTCACAAATGTTTATTTCTCTGAGATGTATTATTATTATTATTATTATTATTATTATTATTATTATTATTATTATTATTATTATTATTATTATTATTATTATTATTATTATTATTATTATTATTATTATTATTATTTACACGTGTATGAGTGCCTGTGTGGTGTTATAAGGGCAGTCATACTTGTACTGTATACCGGTGTGTGTGTGTGTGTGTGTGTGTGTGTGTGTGTGTGTGTGTTTTCAGGTGTGTTATGTATACAACAACGTCTGTGTTTGTGTTCGATTGTGCACCCTAGTGTGTTTGTGTGCATGTGTTCCTGCGTGTGCGTGTCTGAGAGCATCCACCAGTGTGTTATTATGAGTGCGTCTTCGTAATTGTACGTTATATAAAAAGTGCGTGTCTGACAGCACTTACCGGCATGTAGGTGTTATGAATGTATGTTATAGTTTGTGTGTGTGTGTGTGTGTGTGTGTGTATGTGTACTGTGACAGTCAGGAGCGATGATTAAGCGGGTGGATCAAGCTTGGAGGAGCTTAAGCTTGCGGGATCAAGTTCCCAGTTAAAGGTTTTGACGTGATAAATGAGGCACTGTGTACTGAGCAGGGTTGTGCAGTGAGTAGGACTGCGAACGGAATTGGACTGTGCACTGTGTAGAATAGTGCATTCAACAGGATTGCGCGCTGAACATGGCAGTGTACTGAGCAGGGTTGTGCACTGAACATGATTGTACATCGTGATGAGCTGCTCACGGAGCAGGGTTGTGCGATAAATTATGTTGTGCGCCAAGAAGGGATTATGCATTCAGGATAAGTTGAGCACTGAAGAGGTTTCTGCACCTCGCAATGTTGCACACTGAGCAGAGTCGTGTACTGAGGAGGACTGTACATTCACTCTAAAAAATTATCCTTACAAATTTGTGGTAGACAATATGACACAACGGACGAAGGATTTTGACAACCCTACCGAGACAACAAAAGTCGCGGCGTTCATTTTGAAATTCATCGGATCCTATGAGAAGAATGATATTTGGTTCTGTTGGTAGGAGCTCATCCCTATAAGGAAGAAAACGATGTAGTTTTTGACAAGGCTGTGTTACTGTCTTTTAATTGTCTCCATAAGAACTAATACTTGGAAAACACATAGAAACACACGAGCATTTTTGGAGAAGGGATGCTCATCTCATTAGGCCATCTGGTGTCCTGAGTGAGGTGTCTTTATGGTATAATACGGGAACATTCACTTGATTGTCTTCCTCTCCAGCAGCATTGTCTTCGTTTTGATATCTTGATTAAACAAAGAGCCTCACACGATTACTTCCCAATCATCTTGCAATTTGTGATCGTTTGGCTGCCTCATGCAAGCGTCTTCCTTCCTAGTTAGACATATTTTCAATTAGTTGCTGACCTTCGTAATAAAGGTTTGCAGTTTCTTTTGGGTATATCCAGGGTGGTCTGTAATATTTCTGTTGTGGTACCCATTACCAATTTGCTAGTAAACAAAAATTCCCTAAATGTTTATATATTAGGGGTTCCTTCCTGGTAGACGACACACCCTTGAGTGATATCGAAGAGGTGCCAGCATATATCCCTGTCTTACTCCTCAGGTGACACCAGTTCATAAATTCATGCTAAGATCCAATTGGCACTTCTGACGTCATTATTTCTGTGTTTATTTATGCTATATTATGGTCTTAACGTGACGTCTTGTGTTTCCAGAGTTAAGGGACAATCAGTGTAACATTTTAATTGTGTTGAAAGCCTCTTCAAGGTCAACAACTCTACAAGGAACTGTTGTTACTGTTTTATAGTTACTCTCAGTAATATATCATCTTAATGTGATATTAGCACAACACAAACATGTATACAAACAAACACCTTATCATTTCTAAAAATAAAAAATACAAATAAAACCTAGTGGCCAACCGACCACCGCCACCCAGCCATGGTCAAACCCAATCATTCCCCCCTCACAACTATTTCCAAGTGCCAGCTAATTCCTACTCCCCTACAGGCTTGGCTTTGCAATCTCGAAATCCTTATCTATCCCAAGGATGAAACCGCAGCTTAACGAGCCCGCCGCGGTGGCTGCAGTTGTTCACGCACTAACAACCATTATAGTTTGAGCGATCTAGCGGACCCTAAGAGGATTGTTTTATCTTTTTTTGATTAATGCTTAACTCGGCGCCAGAGTTTTGATTCTATTTTTTATCTTTGTAGTTCTGTAATTCTTTAAGCTCTTGCGTTCTATTGTGGGAGTACAACTGACAGCGAAGATAAGCCGCGAGAAGAGGTGAATCATATCTTGTTTTTCCTGTGTCAGTTCTGAACGTTGTTGTTTTGAGTGATTGAAAACCGAATTTTCCCCCCTTTTTAAATGTATTTTTGTTATGCTACAGTATTTTTTTATTTCAATAATTAACCTAAAATATTTGCCCATTTCTGCTTTGTTTCATATTTGTTATATTTCCCTTAAAACAATTAAGTGACCAACTCTCCACCATTAACATTATTTTTTTTTTACATTACTTTATAATTTTCAGACACGTTCAGACGCCTATTGTTGCAGTTTATATGTATCTCGGTGATTTAAATAAAGTACCTTGATCTATAAACACGTTCACTCCAAAACACTTGATAATAACAAACGGTATGTATTTACGAAATTCTTCCGGATGCTAAAATATTATTATTATGCTTCACTAACTATGGTCTTTAAACGTATATACTAGATTAGAAATTACGCGTCTTCAACAACACTGTCCCATACTGATGATGATAATATTTATAATCGTATGAATTACTGTGACAACGAAAGTCTCAAGCGCGTACTCTAATCTAGACTAATAAAACATCAGTCAACTAAAAAAAAAAAGTTTATTAGACTGAAGTATTTAAATAAGTATCTTTTTATCAGCTGTTCATATTATAAAAAAAGAGATTAAGTGAGTATCCCCGGTAAATGAAGCAAGAAAATGTAATAAGAATTTGGTGTTACAGTTGGTCATTTATTCGTTTAAACTATCAAACTCTATTAAAAAATATCTTCCAACTTCGAGTGACACTTTCTCAACGCATTCTGACGAAGTACTGCATAAGATTTACCGTTATAGTGGATACAAATATTCAACAAGTTTAGGCAAGGTATTTTGTCTGCACTGCTTCTCTATTCAATGACTACGCTTCGTGACAAATCTTCTGGAGCTAACGTGTGTGTGACTGCCTGTGTGTGATGGTCCCAGCTGTATGTCAAACTTATCCTTCAGCTTAAAACTTATTTATTTAATATAATATAATTTATCACAATTAAAATATATGCAGTTCAGTTACATAAATTTAATATATAGAAAACACCAGTAAAATTAAAACAATGTACACTATCATTTATATATTATAACCAACATATTTTGTGCTCTTGTTCTTTTGTTACTTGTCAAGTTTTTGTGTATAAAGACCTTGATTTTTAAATACCTAAAACAATAACACATACGTATTACTCATTCTTTATACAATTTCACGACTAAAGGTATACTGTATCTGCAATGACACATACTGTATACGCATAGACAACAATCATAACAGTAAATTCCAACGGGGTAAATTATATTTTTCAACAATGAAGAAATCATAGTACAGCGGAAACATTTTATCTTCTCAATAACCTCCTCGAAGAACCACACAAGCAGCGCGTGATCACCGTCGTCATGGTGAAGTCCCACTCATCAAGCATGACAAGAGACTTGACATGTCAACACTGTGTCAACAATTTACAGCTATCAATGATCGCCTCAGGAATGTCTTTGGGTCTCGTAAATAAACACTGTACAAAATGTGTTATAATACTTATTTTAGACGTATTATTATTATGTATAAAATGACAACAAACATGATCCGCCGCACTTCTGAAATTAAATTATTTTACCTCATTTATAAAATTTACCAAGAAGTTATGCATACACAGCTGATTTACACACTAACTAGTATCTAATAATCACTTCATTGTACTGATTTAATTACTACCGATAAAACAAGATTACTGAAGCAATATGAATACTTACAATAATGTCAGGACACAAGTCTTCATCATCATCATCATCTTCGTAAATTTCAAGGTAGTAACATACTATGGTGTTGACAGTACACGTAGCTCGGAAATTCATTACATTATCGAGAAATGGGAAATTGTGTCTAACTTTTCACGTGTTTATATATATGTCTCACCTCAGTATATATGAAACTCACTTGGCATCACTTTATTGTTTTACTTACTTTTATCTCCAGCAAGAATAAATAACACTGAATCATCGAACTGTTGTTGCTGTTTCATGTTCTTTAACTATTAATACATATTTGGATCACTTGTAAGTCGCTGAATTTATTGGTTCATTTGTTGCAGCTCCTCTTATCTGTCAGCATATTATGAGTATTGTTGCTTTATTTTGGCTTTATTTTGAGTGTTTCAACAGCCAGGATATCAAAGCACAGTTCACTAAAGCCTCGTGCTTACTTTGAATAATTCAGAACTGCGTTAATCATCAACATGTCAGGTATTGAGTTTTTATCTTTATTTACATTATGAATTACTGCCTTCACAATCATTATTTTTTTTACTATAATCATGTAGGTTAAATGGTAAATCGGAAAGCTACGTCTTGGTAGTGTTAGAAGCAGTTTAAGGACGTGATTGTGAAGACTAAGATAGGATTAAATATCTGAAGCTGTACGCCCTAATCCTTCCGTTTTCTTTCTTTATCCGCAGGGGAGACAAGATAATCTTCTCTGACTGTGTAGTCTGTCGTAGCTCCTAGCCATTCATATATTTACTTGACGAATCTTACTGGACTTTAAGATAATACACAAGCTATATGAACAGCAACGGATGGGGGTACACACATAAATATAACAGATACTGAAACAAATTGTACCAGATATAATATTTAGAAAAACAGGTAAGTTTAGATGCATTTATAATAAAATTGTAGCTTACATTCCAGTATATTAAACCAGCAAAGTCAACAAAAATTACTATCGTCATGTTTATTGTTGAAACATTTTTGCCAGCATAATGTGTTACGGTTTTCAGCGTTTGGATATTCGTAATCTGTGTTAATCCTGAAAATGAGTTCCTCGCTTACTAAAACTCATCCACACTGTTTCCCATTTTCATATTTTTGTAGAACACATCATTTTGCATTTTTCTTTTATTATGACAAGGAATAAATTTAATTACCTTCGCTTTTCTTGTATTACATAGACTCCACTGTGACATTCCTTGGCTTAACGGAATTGTAGTCAATATCAGTCAAATTATCAACACATTATTATTTTATGAAGCGTAGTAGATTTTATTTGTTTTACCTGAACTTGCTTTACGTACTCCTGTGTTTTCTATAGTTTATTTCTATTTCATTTTATTTTTCTTATTTTCATAATGGTTCCATTGTTTCTTTCTTGTTTAAATATATTGATCTTTCAACTTTTATTTATTTCATCTTAAAATAGATTAAATACATCCCTGTCAATTTTATAATTTATCCTAACCTAAAATAGATTAATCATTCTAATGACTATTTTATAACTTCTTTCAAGGTAAAATCAATGTTAGTAGTCTGTCAATTCTTTCATTTCTCTCATCCTAAAACAGACTTAATTCAACTTCCATCATTTCTTTCAAACTAAAACAAACTGGCCATTCACCTGTCTATTCTACCGTGATCATTACTGTCTCATTATCGAAATATCTTCACAGCAGGTACAAAACTTTATTCACCTATATGGGTTAAAGAGACTGACAGACAAGTAGACAGAGATACAAACAGACAGACAAACAAACACGCAGAAAGACAGACAGATAGACAGAATTACAATAAACACAGAGACAGGCGTACAAATAGACAAAGGAAAATGCAGACAGATAGACAGGTAAGGCAATAGACACAGACAGATATAAAGATAGACAAAGAAAAAGACAGACAGACAGCCAAATAGATAAAAAACAGACAGACAAACACAAGTAGACGGGCAATGTAACAGACAGACAGACAGACAAGTAGACAGACAATGAAACAGACAGACAGACCACTGGGACAAGAGGGAAGGATCAAGTCAAATTAGGAGGTAGAGATTGTCAGGATCACACGGAGGAGTTCTCTCTCTCTCTCTCTCTCACTCTCTCTCGATGCATCTCTCTCTCTCTCTCTCTCTCTCTCTCTCTCTCTCTCTCTCTCTCTCTCTCTCTCTCTCTCTCTCTCTCTCTCTCTCTCTCTCTCTCTCTCTCTCTCTCTCTCTCTCTCTCAATCCCTTTCTCTCCCTATATCATTTTATCTTTCTTTGTCTCTCTCATTCCCTTATTTCTATTTTTTTCTCTCTATCTTTCTCAGTTTATCGGCTTTTCTGTCTGTCTGCCTGTCTGTCTGCCTGTCTCTGTCGGTCTTTCTGTCTGTTTCACTTAATCTCTCTTTCATTATATATCCCTATCCTTCCTAACTCACCACCACCACCACCACCACCCCTCATCATCACCCCTCACCACCACCACCACTCCTCATCACGCCCCCCACCACCACCACCACCCCACTCCACCACCACACCCCATCACACCCCATCACCACCACCACCACTCTTCATCACGCCTCCTCACCACCACCACCACTCTTCATCACGCCCCATCACCACCACCACCACCTCATCCACCACCACCACCACCACTCCCATCACGCACCCACGCACCATCACTCCTCATCAGGTCCCCACCACCACACCACCACCACCTTCATCACCCCCCACCACCACCACCCACCCTCATCACGCCCCCCACCACCACCACCACCTTCATCACCCCCTCACCACCACCACCACTCCCCTCACCACCACCACCCATCACGCCCCATCACCACCACCACCACCCCCATCACACCCCATCACCACCACCACCTCCCTCACCACCACCACCACCCATCACCCCCACCACCACCACCATCACGCCCCTCACCACCACCACCACCTCATCACGCCCCCTCACCACCACCACCACCCTCATCACGCCCCCTCACCACCACACCTCTACCACCTCCCACCCACTTCACCAATCACCACATGCAACTCAACAACCACTTTTCCATCCTTTACGCCCCTTATACCCCCCTCCTCACTCCCCCCCCTCACCACCCCCTCCCCCTACCCCCCCTCCCCCTCCCTCACCCCCCTCCCCCTCACTACCCCTTCCCCCTCCACCCCCCCCTTCACTCCTCCTCACTACCCTCCTCTCCCTCCCTCCCTACCCCCTCCCCCTCCCCCTCCCCCCCCTCCCCTCCCTCCCCCCCCCCCTCCCCCTCCCCTCAGTACCCCCCCCTCCCCCCCCCCCTCCTCCCCCCCCCTCCTCCCCTCCCCTCCTCCCCCTCCCCCTCACTACTGCCCTCCCTCTCCCCTCCCCTACCCCCTTACTCTTATCATTTGTGTTGGCATTTGAAAATTTTATTCTGCATTTGAACTTGTAATTGCACTTGAATATAAAACATTTGCATTTAATTTTTCATATGGAAATTTTACATCTGTTTCTACTCCTAATGTTAATACCTCACACCGGACACCTGGCTTATGACCTGTTCCTATAACATTTGCCGCGACTGTGAGGATTACCAAAGCTCTCACTTCATCCCTGCCCAGAGGAACGGTCCAGAGGCTATATGAGACGTCTGGTTGTGTTTGATAGCAGATGAATTTACATTTAATTATTTTTAAATATTTGCACTTGAATCCATCCACAAGAAGCGTGTATTTGAACCAAATTCTGCTTACTCCACTGTCACCCCCCCCTGACCTCTTCGTCCCCTCTTTACCTTAAACCCCCCTCCTTCACTACCTCTCACCCCTAAGCTTCCTTCACCCCCTCCTTCACTACCTCTCACCCCCCTCTTCTTCATCCCCTCTTCCTATAACTATCACTACCTCTTCACCCCTTATTCCCCTTACCACCCTCATCATCTCTCCCCTTACCACACCCCCCTACATACATCACCTAACCCTCACCCCCTCCTCATCATACCCCCTTCCCTCCATCCCTCCCCACCACCCCCTCCCCGCATCACACCCCTTCATCATTCTTCCTCCACATCCTTATCCTCCACACCCCTACTTCCCCCCCTTACACCCCTTCTCCCCCCTCACATCCCCACTAAGGAAACAAAAACCTCTTAAAACGCCCGCTAATTCAAGGCAATATTTTCTTCGATATTATTGTGATTCAGAGCAGAGGCGGGGAGGTGAGGGGCGGCTCATGATGGTGGCTCACTGCAGATTATGGCAGATTTCTCAACCTCTCCCCCTCATCACTCTCAAGTAATTGTGAAGACTGGCCTCCTCCTCCTCCTCTTCCTTCTTTATTCTCTTTTTCCTGTTCCTTCTTCTTCCTCCTTTATTCTCTTTTACCTCCTCCTTCTTCTCCCTCCTTTATTCTCTTTTTCCTCCTCCTCCTTTATTTTCTTTTGCTCCTCTTTCTTCCTCCTTCACCCTCTTTTTTTCTTTAGTCTCTTTTTCCTCCTCCTCCTTCATCCTCTTTTCTTTATCCTTTTCCTATTCTCTTTCTTCAATCTGCTTCATTTTTCTCCCCCCTCCCCAGCCTCCACCCATTACTACTACTACTACTACAACTACTACTTTTTTTTTTACACGTGGCCTCCAGCCTCCCCCAATAGCCACACCTTCGCCACCATTTTATTACCTTAATATTAAATATCCTAATACATAAGTAGCTATCCAAGCTGTGTTGAGTAAGTTGAGCCGCAGATCTATGCAGCATTCAGTGACTGTAGCCTCATAGTCAATATCTGCAACTGTTGTAGGCTTTGGGGCTGATGCTCTCGTTCCCCTGAGGCAGAGCAAAGTAGATCTAAGGAGAGAGAAGGACAGTCGACATCTCATCCAGGCTGTAACATAACTTCTGGGCTGCTGCTTCTGTTCGAATAACATCTCTGCGAGTCTGGCGTAGAAGCATCTTACACTTGGTCCCATCCCACCAGAGGTTGTGAACACCAGAGGTGTGAAGCTGCCTTGATCAACGTTCTGGATTCTCTCCCCGTATTCCCTTATCTTGTCGTTCTCGTTCCTCCTGTGTGCAGCATCGAGAGCTAAGTTACAGTGACATGCGGCCATGGGATCAAAAATCCTGATGTCGAAGAAAGCTCGCTGTCCCCGCGTCCAGATTCCTCGAACACTGACGTCAACACGGGCTTCGTTGGATGTGTTTGAGGTCCTATGTTGGAGAATCTCACCGTCCAATGGAAGGAGGGTCGGTTCTACCCTAACATCACGGCAGATTTCCTTCAACATGCTTGCTGTGAGATCCCTTACTTCGTCATGCCTCATGCATATGAAGCCCGCTACTACTACTGCTGCTATTACTACTACTTTTTTTAAAGGTTGTTGCTGTGAGAGTTTGGTAAATAGTTTTGACTTCACTAACTATGTGCAGGTAAGATGGACACCCCCAAGGTAGCCACACTGCCTCCTGGTGCTCCGGGGAATTAAAACAGTAGCTGACAACTAGAAAGGTTCCTGTTTTATAAGATATTAAACTTTTACACCAAATGAGGTTGAATCTCGAAGCTTCCAGCAGGTTTCCTACTATAGTGTAGGCTGATTAATTATATTATACTTGTCCTGCTGGCACTATGAGAGTCTAAGATTTCTTACTGTTATTACTAATGCTTCTGCTATCATAACTACTAAATTTTTTCATGTCCTGCAAAATAAGGATATAAGTTTGTTTTTTTAAGCTTTCCTTCAATAAAACCTCTTGTCATTCCTACTGTAACCTGGTCTCAATGGTGCAGTGCGACAGTTTGGGACAAAGAGTTTCTTGTCGTGATTCTCGGTCATCTTATAGGCCAGCTGACCAGGACTGCCAGACGTATGACAACCATATTTAACCTCTTTTAAACGGAACCCTTTAGACCTTCCTCGGAGGGACCATCACCCCATAAGTCAAGTAAGTGTTCAGGTATGACGCAGTATATATTGTTAACCTTGTGATTAATAAACAAGGTGTATGAGGTCACTGCCGGGTGAGGGCGTCTACGGCTGGGGTCGTCACCGTCCACAGACATCCTCCATCCTTCCATTCATCAGGTAGTTGGTCTTCTCACAGGTCTCGTAGGATCCAGCTGAGTTCTGTATCATCCACTGTTGACGTGTTCTTGTACTCCCGTCCACCCCGTCACAGGTCTCAGCCCGCCAGCACCTCTCTCGTGTTCTGCGTTGAGTCGTCACACATTACCTTTGTTTACTATCCAACCGTGTTATGCCTAAAACACTCTACCACGTATTTCTTTAAGTCAGTTTAAGTTTCTGGTTCACATCAGTAAGTCATCAATAACAGTTCATCCGCTTTGGTCAGATATTATGTTATATACTAAGATACTGAGCGGTGTAGAAGCTGGTCAGTCTATTTCAACTATTTCACTCTCAGACACGAACTGCCCTAAACGGTAAACATACTGTACACGACTTCCTCTAACGTGGAGTTCTGGTCACTAGAAACTGGCTGGGAATTCTTGGATCTGTAGACGATTAAAGATTTTATTGTTCAAGTTCGTTTTAATCCTCCCATTTGATAATCTATATATAGTGAGGGATGTATTCGTTATTATTTCCATATAGTCTCTATCTTTCTATCTCTCTCTCTCTTTCTCTCTTTCTCTCTTTCTCTCTCTTTCTCTCTTTCTCTCTCTCACGGTCTCTTATAAAACCAGTTGACACTCCGCCTTCTCCTAGTGGTTCAAAGTTTATATTTAATAGTTCACAGTTTGTTTACGTTTTGTGGTTCAAAGTTTGTTTACGTTTTGTGGTTCAGTTTGTTTACGTTTTGTGGTTCAGTTTGTTTACGTTTTGCGGTTCAGTTTGTTTACGTTTTGTGGTTCAGTTTGTTTACGTTTTGTGGTTCAGTTTGTTTACGTTTTGCGGTTCAGTTTGTTTACGTTTTGTGGTTCAGTTTGTTTATGTTTTGCGGTTCAGTTTGTTTACGTTTAATAATTCCTAGGACTGTTTACGTTTGATTGTATGTGCTACCAGGTTTTGAAGGACATCTCTCACCAACTTCAGGACGAGGTTAGGTTAGGTTAGGTTAGGTTAGCTTAGGTTAGGTACTCGCATCCTTAACCATATATACTTGATAGTGTATAGATCTATGTAAACCTCTTCTTCCTCATCTCTCTCTTGACAGTAAGTTTCCTGTTATCACTCTGTTTCATCTCCTTGTTTTGATTGCAAGAATGAGAGAGAGAGAGAGAGAGAGAGAGAGAGAGAGAGAGTGTGTGTTATTGTTGAGAGAAAAGAGACAGACAGAGAGAATAGAGACCCACCACCTGCCACCCACCACACCACCCACCAGCCACCCACCACACCACCCACCAGCCACCCACCAGCAACCCACCACACCACCCACCAGCCACCCACTACAAACCAGGACACTACCACCACCACCACCACCCACCACCAGCCAGGAGCAGATGCATAGCCATTAAGATTCTCCGGGGTGTGGGGGTAACTGTGAGTTATTGCCACGAAGAACTGACTTACCCTCGATTAGTGCGGATTAACGGGGACCGCCGGCCTATCAACTTTTCCGTACCCCGCCGCCCGTGTCCGTCTTCCCAGGGCTCAGTTGATCTTAATTTTTAAGCTCGCATGATGGGTGGCCGGTCGTTGTTCCGGGCTCTTCTAGCTGGTTTATAGAGCTCCAAGCCCCCCCTACAGGGACCTTCTTCTGGATGGGACTTAGTTTAGTTCTTCTTTTACTTTACGTTTGAAGGGTTATTTTTGTTTACTCCTGTGTTTATTTTCTTCACCCGAGTCCTAAAATTAGTTTGTGAATGTTTTATTTTTTTATTTTCTTAGCTCGTAGTCTCTAAGGTCGAAATAATAGCCTGAGATATCAACAATTATTACGTATTATTTAATCTTTCTTTAACTGATGACAGAATAACGCATTAAATTGACCCCCTGTTGAATAAACCAAACAAAGATGGCGTCTAAATAAACACTGAGACTATACCGTCACTAGATTACGTTCGGAGTTTGTCAAATTAGAAAAAAAAACCCACAACTTTCTAGACTTTGTGAATCTTTGTGACGTAATTAATAATAAAATATACAGGCAGTGTTACCAACTATATAATAACACCTGCAGTAGGATGTGTTAAAAATCAGGCAGTGTTACCAACTAAGCAAAACACCTGTAGTCGGATGCGTTTTCTAAATCAGTGTTACCAACTAAACTACTTTCTGTAGGATATGTTATTTTAGTCAGTGTTACCAATGATTATGTCAACTCTCTCTTGTAATTTCTGTTTTTCTTTGTCTGTTTGTCTGTCTCCTTGTCTGTCTGTTTGTCTGTCTATCTTGTCTGTCTCTTTTAATTTATTTGTAGCATTATTTTCCCTCTTCTTCTGTTTCGTTATTGTTCTCTCTCTCTCTCTCTCTTCCCCTTACCCCTCTCTCTCTCTCTTCTCCTCTCTCTCTCTCTCTTCCCTTACTCCCTCTCTCTCTCTCTCTCTTCCTTAACCTCTCTCTCTCTCTTCCCTTACTCCCCTCTCTCTCTCTCTCTTCCCCTTACTCCCTCTCTCTCTCTCTCTCTTCCCCTTACCCTCTCTCTCTCTTCCCCTTACTCCCTCTCTCTCTCTCTTCCCCTAACCCCTCTCTCTCTCTCTTCCCTTACTCCCCTCTCTCTCTCTCTTTCCCCTTACTCCCCTCTCTCTCTCTCTCTTCCTCCCTCTCTCTCTCTCTTCCCTTACTCCCTCTCTCTCTCTCTCCTTACTCCCTCTCTCTCTCTCCCCTTACTCCCCCTCTCTCTCTTCCCTTACTCCCTCTCTCTCCGTCTCTTTAAACCAGGAGAAGTACCATACAACCTTGATTGAGAGAGTTTATTATTCCGGGTTGTATTCTTTCTTGTGTTATGTTGTGTGTGTGTTATTACTCCTTGTATCTCTCTCTCGCTCTCTTTCTCTATTTCTTCCTCTCTTTCTTCCTCTCTCTTTACATTTCCCTCTTCTAAGTCATTATCTCTCTCTCTTATACCACTTTTTATCTATTTTCCTTCTCTTCCTCCTTCTTCCTTATTCTCCTTCTTATTATTCCTCTCCTTCGCTTTCTCCTTATTCTTCTCTTCTTTATTCTCCTCATTATTCCTCTCCTTCTCTTTCTCCTTATTCTTCTCTTCTCCTTCCCCTTATACCTTTCCTCCCCTTCCTCCTCTTCTTCATTTCCCTCTTTCTCCTTCTTGTTTTCATTTTTTCTTATACCTCCTCTTCTCTTTCCTTCACCCCTTAATTCCCTTTTCCTCTTATCCTCCCCCTCCTCCTAAACACCATTTCTCTTCCATTCTCTCTATTTCCTCTACTTCTCTCCCTCTCATTCCCTTTTATTACCTCCCTCCTCACTAAAAACCTTCCCTCCCACGTGTTTCCCCCCCCCACTCCCCTACCCCCTCTCCTACCCCCCCTCTCCCCACCCCCCCACTCTCCCCACCCTTTCATTGCCTCTTCTCAATTCTCAACACAACTTCCCTTATATTCTCTCCCCTCTCCCCTTCACTCCCTCTTTCTCTCCTCCCCCTCTCCCTCCCTTCCTTCCTTCACCGTCTTCCCGGGGGAGATGGAAGGTGGGGAGAGGTGAGGGGGGAGGTGGTGGGAGAGAGGAGGTTGAGGGAGGAGCGAGAGGGTAGAAGGGAGTGGGGGAGAGGAGGGGGGAGGAGACCAACATATGCGTCAGAGCAAGGCATAAATATAGGTAATGCTGACACAGGAGCCGACGCGTGACAGAGCCACACCACCACCAAAAATGCTGATGGTGGTGGCGGTGGTGGGAGACCAAACGACCATCCCGGGGCTGAAGCTATATGCTGTACTGTAGTCCTCACGGCTCTACACTACACCATCCCAGGGCTGAGCTATATACTGCTTGTACTGTGCTTTAGTCCTCACGGCTCTACACTACACCATCAGGGCTGAGCTATATACTGTGCTGTGCTGTAGTCCTCACGGCTCTACACTACACCATCCCAGGGCTGGCTATATACCGTGCTGTACTGTAGTCCTCACGGCTCTACACTGCACCATCCCAGGGCTGAGCTATATACTGTGCTGTACTGTAGTCCTCACGGCTCTACACTACACCATCCCAGGGCTGAGCTATACTGTACTGTCTGTAGTCCTCACGGCTCTACACTACACCATCCCAGGGCTGAGCTATACCGTACTGTACTGTAGTCTCACGGCTCTACACTGCACCATCAGGGGCTGAGCTATATACTGTGCTGTGCTGTAGTCCTCACGGCTCTACACTACACCATCCCAGGGCTGGGCTATATGCTGTACTGTGCACTGTAGTCCTCGGCTCTACACTACACCATCCCAGGGCTGAGTTATGCTGCTGTGCAGTCCTCACGGCTCTACACTACACCATCCCAGGGGCTGAGCTATATACTGTGTGCTGTACTGTAGTCCTCACGGCTCTACACTGCACCATCCCAGGGCTGGGCTATATGACTGCTGTGCTGTAGTCCTCACGGCTCTACACTGCACCATCCCAGGGCTGAGCTATATGCACTGTGCACTGTAGTCCTCACGGCTCTACACTACACCATCCAGGGCTGGGCTATATACTTTGCTGTGCTGTAGTCCTCACGGCTCTACACACACCATCCAGGGCTGAGCTATATGCTGTGTGCTGTAGTCCTCCGGCTCTACACTACATCCCAGGGCTGGCTATATGCCATGCTGTGCTGTAGTCCTCCGGCTCTACACTGCACCATCCCAGGGCTGAGGCTATATACTGTGCTGTACTGTAGTCCTCCACGTCTACACTACACCATCCCAGGGCTGGCTGCTTTGACTGTGCTGGAGTCCTCACGGCTCTACACTACACCATCCCAGGGCTGAGCTATATACTGCTAATGTACTGTAGTCCTCACGGCTCTACACTACACCATCCCAGGGCTGAGCTATATACCGTGCTGTGCTGTAGTCCTCACGGCTCTACACTGCACCATCCAGGGCTGAGCTATATCTGTGCTGTGCTGTATCCTCACGGCTCTACACTACACCATCCCAGGGCTGAGCTATATACTGTACTGTGCTGTAGTCCTCACGGCTCTACACTACACCATCCCAGGGCTGAGCTATATACCGTACTGTACTGTAGTCCTTACAGCTCTACACTGCACCATCCCAGGGCTGAGCTATATGCTGTGCCTGTAGTCCTCACGGCTCTACACTACACCATCCCAGGGCTGAGCTATATACTGTGCTGTGCACTGTAGTCTCACGGCTCTACACTACACCATCCCAGGGCTGAGCTATATACCGTGCTGTACTGTAGTCCTCACGGCTCTACACTGCACCATCCCAGGGCTGAGCTATATACTGTACTGTGCTGTAGTCCTCACGGCTCTACACTACACCATCCCAGGGCTGAGCTATATTGTGCTGTGCTGTGGTCCTCACGGCTCTACACTACACCATCCCAGGGCTGAGCTATATACCGTACTGTGCTGTCCTCACGGCTCTACACTGCACCATCCCAGGGCTGAGCTATATACTGTACTGTACTGTAGTCCTCACGGCTCTACACTACACCATCCCAGGGCTGAGCTATATGCTGTGCTGTGCTGTAGTCCTCACGTCTACACTACACCATCCCAGGGGCTGAGGCTATATATTGTGCTGTGCTGTAGTCCTCACGGCTCTACACTACACCATCCCAGGGCTGGGCTATATACTGTGCTGTAGTCCTCACGGCTCTACACTACACCATCCCAGGGCTGAGCTGCTCTGTACTGTGCTGTAGTCCTCACGGCTCTACACTGCACCATCCCAGGGCTGATTATATTGTACTGTGCAGTAGTCCTCACGGCTCTACACTACACCTCAGGGCTGAGTATATACTGTACTGTGCTGTAGTCCTCACGGCTCTACACTACACCATCCCAGGGCTGAGCTATATACTGTACTGTACTGTAGTCCTCCTGGCTCACTACACTACACTACACTACACTACACATACTTACACTACACTATACTATACACACACACACAATACAGACCCTCCAGCACACTACACTACACTATATACATACCTGTACACTACACTCCACACTATACATACCCTGTGCACTACACTACACTATACATACCTGTACACTACACTACACTATACATACCCTGTACACTACACTACACTACATACTTATGTACACTACACTACACTATACATACCCTGTACACTACACTACACTATACATACCCTGTACACTATACATACATACACTACACTACACTACACTATACATACCTCCACACACTACTCATGTTTAACCTACACTATACATAGCAACGTTACACTACACTATACATACCCTGCACTACACTACACTACATGTTTAACTGCTATACCTACTTAACGTTACACTACACTACACTACACTCTACATACTTACACTACACTATACATACACTACACTACTCTATACATACTACACTATACATACCCTGCACACTACACTACACTACACAATGCTTAACACTACGCTATACATGTAACGTTACACTACACTTCACTACACTGTTACTGTGTGAGTATTATTTTCCCCACGTGAATTATAACACACTGAATAAATTACACGTCATTTATTGTATGTTTGTTTATCTGAGCTGACTGTCGATGTCTAGGTGAAGGACGAGTCTTGACCACCCCTCCTACAGTTACCACTTGACTTTGAAGTGTCACGTCTCAAGGAGTAAATAGAAATGGTAAATAATAATAATAATAATATGTATGTGTATATGTGTAATATATTAGCAATATGTTAGCAACAATATGCTGTATATTGCTGTATATGTAACAACAATAATATACTGTATGTGTAAAAACACATCACTGACAACAACACAAATATATATGTAACAACACAGACACACACACATGTGTTTGTGAGAATTATACAGATGAGAGAATGGCCCCGTCCACAGCAGCTACTATGTGGTCACCTGGGGATCTGACGAGCTTATCTGGTGATCAGCCTACCTGTTGTTATCCATGACTATCCATCCCGCCCTTCACCCCATGATCCTGTCTGTCCATCTACGCTTCCATGATCCTGTCCTATCCACCTTTCCATGATCCTGTCCTATCCACCCTTCCATGATCCTGTCTATCCATCTACCCTCCCATGATCCTGTCCTATCCATCCACCTTCGCGACTGTCCTATCCATCACCTCCCATGTCCTGTCCTATCCATCCCCCTTCCATGATCCTGTCTATCCATCCTACCTCCCCATGATCTGTCCTATCCATCCACCCTTCCATGACCCTGTCCCTATCCATCTACCCTCATGATCCTGTCCTATCCATCCACCCTTCCATGATCTGTCCTATCCATCCACCTTCCAGAGTCTGTCCATCCATCTACCCTCCCTTGATCCTGTCCTATCACCCTTCCATGATCCTGTTCATCCATCGAACCCTTCCATGAGTCCTGTCCTATCCATCTCACCCTTCACTGATCCTGTCTGTCCATCCCACCTTCCATGATCCTGTCTATCCATCTACCCTCCCATGATCTGTCCTATCCATCCACCCTTCCACAGTCCTATCATCATCCACCCTTCCATGAACCTGTCCCTATCCATCTACCCCCCCATGAACCTGTCTATCCATCTACCCTCCCATGATCCTGTCCTATCCATCCACCCTTCCGAATCACGTCCTGTCCATCTACCCTCATGATCTGTCCTATCCATCCACCCTTCCGTCTGTCCATCCATCCACCTTGCCATGATCTTTCTGTCCATCCACCTTGCCATGATCTGTCCTATCCATCCACCCTTCCATGATCCTGTGTCATCCATCCACCCTTCCCTTGATCTGTCCTATCCATCCACCTCCCCCCATGATCCTGTCCTATCCATCCACCCTTCCATGATCTGTCCTATCCATCCACCCTTCCTGATCCTTTCTATCCATCCACCCTCCCATGATCCTGTCTATCCATCACCCTTCCATGATCTGTCCTATCCATCCACCCTTCCCTGATCCTTTCTATCCATCCACCCCTCCCAGTCTTGTCCTATCCATCCACCCTCCCATGATCCTGTCTTATCCATCCACCCTCCCCATGATCCTGTCTATCCATCCACCCTTCCCATGATCCTGTCCTATCCATCCAACCTTCCAATCCTGTCCTATCCATCCACCCTCCCCTCAGTCCTGTCCCTATCCATCCACCCTCCCATGATCCTGTCCTATCCATCTACCCTCCCACATCCTCTCCCTATCCATCCACCCTTCCATGATCCCTGTCCTATCCATCCACCTTCCATGATCTGTCCTTCCATCCACCCTCACCAGTCATCCTGTCCATCCACCCTTCCATGATCCTGTCCTATCATCCACCCTCCCCGCCGTCTGTCTATCCATCCACCCTTCCATGATCTGTCCTATCCATCACCCTTCCGCCAGTCTGTCCTATCCATCACCCTCCCATGATCCTGTCCTATCCATCCACCCTTCCATTCTGTCCTATCCATCCACCCTTCCATGATCTCTCTATCCATCCACCCTTCCGATTCTGTCTATCCATCCACCCTTCCATGATCCTGTCCTATCCATCCACCCTCCCCTTGATCTGTCTATCCATCCACCCTTCCATGATCCTGTCTATCCATCTACCCTCCCATGATCCTGTCTTATCCATCCACCCTCCATGATCCTGTCTTATCCATCCACCCTTCCAAATCTGTCCTATCCATCCACCCTCCCATGATCCTGTCCTATCCATCCACCTTCCATGATCCTGTCTGTCCATCCACCCTTCCATGATCCTGTCCTATCCATCCACTTCCAGTCCTGTCTATCCATCCACCCTCCCATGATCCTGTCCATCCATCCACCCTTCCATGATCTGTCCTATCCATCCACCCTTCCATGATCTGTCCTATCCATCCACCCTCCCATGATCTGTCTTATCCATCCACCCTTCCATGATCCTGTCTATCCATCCACCCTTCCATGATCTGTCTATCCATCCACCCTCCATGATCCTGTCCTATCCATCCACCTTCCATGATCCTGTCTATCCATCAACCTCCCATGATCCTGTCTATCCATCCACCCTTCCCATGATCCTGTCTATCCATCCACCCTTCCATGATCCTGTCCTATCCATCCACCCTTCCATGATCCTGTCTATCCATCCACCTCCATGATCCTGTCTTATCCATCCACCCTTCCATGATCCTGTCCTATCCATACCTTCACAGTCCTGTCTATCCATCCACCCTTCCATGATCCTGTCTATCCATCCACCCTTCCATGATCCTGTCTATCATCCACCTTCCATGATCCTGTCTATCCATCCACCCTCCCCATGATCCTGTCTATCCATCCACCCTTCCATGATCTGTCCTATCCATCACCCTTCCATGATCCTGTCTATCCATCCACCCTTCCATGATCTGTCCTATCCATCCACCCTCATGATCCTTTATCCATCCACCTTCCATGATCCTGTCTATCCATCCACCCTCCATGATCCTGTCTATCCATCCACCCTTCCATGATCCTGTCTATCCATCCACCCTTCCATGATCCTGTCTATCCATCCACCCTTCCATGATCCTGTCCTATCCATCCACCCTCCCATGATCCTGTCTATCCATCCACCTTCCATGATCCTGTCCTATCCATCCACCCTTCCATGATCCTGTCTATCCATCCACCCTTCCATGATCCTGTCCTATCCATCCACCCTCATGATCCTGTCCTATCCATCCACCTTCCATGATCTGTCTATCCATCCACCTCCCATGATCTGTCCTATCCATCCACCCTTCCATGATCCTGTCTATCCATCCACCCTTCCATGATCCTGTCTATCCATCCACCCTTCCCAGTATCCATCCACTTCGTATCCATCACTCGTCCTGTCCTATCCATCCTCCCATGATCCTGTCCTATCCATCTACCCTCATGATCCTGTCCATCCATCTACCCTCCACTGATCCTGTCTATCCATCCACCCTTCCATGATCCTGTCCTATCCATCCACCCTTCCATGATCCTGTCTATCCATCCACCCTGTTATCCATCTACCCTCCCATGATTCTGTCCTATCCATCCACCCTCCATGATCCTGTCCATCCATCACCCTCCCATGATCCTGTCTTCCATCTACCTCCATGATTCTGTCCTATCCATCCACCCTCCACTCCTATCCATCACCTTCCGCTGTCTCCATCCACCTACCTCCCATGATCCTGTCTATCCATCCACCCTTCCATGATCCTGTCCTATCCATCCACTCTCTCATGATCCCCTCATCCACCCTTCCATGATCCTGTCTATCCATCCACCTTCCATGATCCTGTCTATCCATCCACCTTCCATGATCCTGTCCTATCCATCCACCCTTCCATGATCTGTCTCCATCTCCCTTTTTCTCACCCTTCCATGATCCTTCTATCCCATCCACCCTTCCATGATCCTGTCTATCATCCCTTCCATGATCCTGTCCATCCATCTACTCTCCATGATTCTGTCCCATCCATTTACCCTCCATGATCCTGTCCATCCATCCACCTTCCATGATCTGTCTATCCATCCACCCTTCCATGATCCTCTCTCCATCCACCCCCATGATCCTGTCCATCCATCCACCCTCCCATGATCCTGCCTATCCATCCACCCTGCCATGATCCTGTTCATTCATCCACCTCCCATGATCTGCCTATCCATCCACCCTGCCATGATCCTGCCTATCCATCCACCCTTCCATGATCCTGTTCATTCATCCACCCTCCCATGATCCTGTCCATCCATCCACCCTTCCATGATCCTGTCTATCCATCCACCCTTCCGATCCTCTCTATCCATCCACCCTGCCATGATCCTGTTCATCCATCCACCTCCATGATCCTCTCCTATCCATCCACCCTGCCATGATCCTGTTCATCCATCCACCTCATGATCCTGTCCTATCTATCCACCCTCCATGATCCTGTTCATCCATCACCTCCATGA
The DNA here is from genome assembly GCF_018991925.1 of Homarus americanus. Classification (NCBI taxonomy): domain Eukaryota; kingdom Metazoa; phylum Arthropoda; class Malacostraca; order Decapoda; family Nephropidae; genus Homarus; species Homarus americanus. The sequence goes on along the minus strand of NW_024756463.1, from coordinate 2,615 downwards.
TCCTGCTATCCATCCACCTGCCATGATCCTGTTCATTCATCCACCCTCCCATGATCCTGTCCTATCCATCCACCTCCCATGATCCTGTTCATCCATCCACCCTCCATGATCCTGCCTATCCATCCACCCTGCCATGATCCTGTTCATTCATCCACCCTCCCATGATCCTGTCCTATCCATCCACCCTCCCATGATCCTGTTCATCCATCCACCCTCCCATGATCCTGTCTATCCATCCACCCTCATGATCCTGTTCATCCATCCACCCTCCCATGATCCTGCCTATCCATCCACCCTGCCATGATCCTGTTCATCCATCCACCCTCCCATGATCCTGCCTATCCATCCACCCTCCCATGATCCTGTTCATCCATCCACCCTCCCATGATCCTGCCTATCCATCCACCCTGCCATGATCCTCTCCTATCCATCCACCCTTCCATGATCCTCTCCTATCCATCCACCCTCCCATGATCCTGTCCTATCCATCCACCCTCCCATGATCCTGTCCTATCCATCCACCCTGCCATGATCCTGTCCTATCCATCCACCCTTCCATGATCCTCTCCTATCCATCCACCCTCCCATGATCCTGTCCTATCCATCCACCCTTCCATGATCCTCTCCTATCCATCCACCCTCCCATGATCCTGTCCATCCAGCCCCCATGATTTGCTTTCCTCCCTCCACCTCATGGCCTCCTAACCCCAGTTCCTCCTTGACCTCCCCCTGACCTCCCCCTGACCTTCCCCTGACCTCCCCCTGATCCACAGCCCAACCACCACCCTGATATCTGTGACCTTATCATGAAGTCAGTATGGCACAAAACTCACGCCCTTGTAGGCATAATGTGCGCTGATTGGTCCATGACAAAGACCAATCAACATGCGTGAGAGGGACACTAGTAGACGTCACAGGGGTAAGGACCAATCAACATGCGTGAGAGGGACGTTAGTTGATGTCATAGGGAAAAAGGACCACTCAACATGCGTGAGAGGGACATTAGTAGACGTCATAGGGGCAAGGACCAATCAACATGCGTGAGAGGAACATTAGTAGACGTCACAGGGGCAAGGTCCAATCAACGTACTTGAGAGGGACACTAGCAGACGTCATTGGGTGTGAGGAAGTCAATGAGTGCAACAGGAAGCCAGTGAGTGTGACATTGACCCAAGGAAGTGCAACAGGACGTAGGAGGAGGAGGAGGAGAAGGAGGGGGAGGAGAGAGAAGGGCAGCTGGTGTCGTTATCGGATAAGGAGGAGGAGACTATGTCACTAAGGAAGGAGAGAGAAGGAGGAGGAAAAGTATAAAGGAGAGAAGTAAGAGGACAAGAAAAAGAACGAGGAGAAGGAAGAGTACAGGGAGAAGGAGGAAGAGTAGAAGAAAGAAGAGGTGGAAGATTAGAAGAAGACGAAGAAGAAGAAGGCATAAAAAACGAAAAGGAAAAATGAACAGTAAAAAGAGGAAGACTTAAAGAAGAAGAAAAATGAGGAGAAAGACTACAAGCAGGAGGAAGAATAGAAGAAGAAAGAGGAAGAGGAGCAGGAGGAGGAGGAGGAGGGGGAGGACAGGAGGGGGATAAGAGGTCCCGTGGCGCATGAAATGTAGCAAAGGAGTTGGTCGTCCCCCACGCCTAGTTAAAGAGCAGCGGGGGTTTATATCTTTGATTTGTCTGAGCCTCTCCCAGCCAAGTGCTTCTTTTTACTGCCTGCACGGAGCTCCAGGGTATAATTATCTGTGTCTGTCTGTGTGCTCTTCTCGCTCTCTCTCTCTCTAGGCCACCGTAAGCTAGAAAAATTGTCGAGGTTTGAGTAACAGTGGATGTCTGGAGGTAGCAGGGGTCGTCTTGTACCTCAGCTCGTGTAAGTAGGGTAGTAATAATAATAATAATAATAATAATAAATAATAATAATAATAATAATAATAATAATAATAATAATAATAAAAAAAAAAAAAAAAAATAATAATAATAATAATAATAATAATAAAAATAATAATAATAATAATAATAATAATAATAATAATAATAATAATAATAATAATAATAATAATAATAATAATAATAATAAATAATAATAATAATAATAATAATAATAATAATAATAATAATAATAATAATAATAATAATAAGTAATAATAATAATAATAATAATAATAATAATAATAATAATAATAATAATAATAATAATAATAATAATAATAATAATAATAATAATAATAATAACAATAATAACAATAATAATAATAATAACAATAATAACAATAACAATAACAATAATAATAATAATAATAATAACTTAATAATAATAATAATAATAATAATAATAATAATAATAATAATAACAATAATAATAATAATAACAATAATAATAATAATAATAATAATAATAATAATAATAATAATAATAATAATAATAATAATAATAATAATAATAATAATAATAATAATAATAATAATAATAATAATAATAATAATAATAATAATAATAATAATAATAATAATAATAATAATAATAATAATAATAATAATAATAATAATAATAATAATAATAATAATAATAATAATAATAATAATAATAATAATAATAATAATAATAATAATAATAATAATAAT
>NW_024756462.1:0-17924 GCF_018991925.1 Homarus americanus | reverse complement strand
CAAGGTGTACCTGGGAGTGTCATACGTGTACCTGGGAGTGTCAGGGATGTTCCTGTGAGTGTTGGTGTACCTGGGAGTGTCAGCGGTGTACATGTGAGAGTGTCAGCGGTGTACAGGAGTGTCAGAGGTACTGCACCAGGAGTATCAGAGGGTGTACCTGGGAGTGTCAGAGGTGTCCTGGGAGTGTCAGAGGTGTACCTGGGTGTGTCAGAGATGTACCTGGGAGTGTCGAGTGTTCCTGAGAGTGTCAGGGGTGTACCTGGAAGTGTCAGAGGTGTGACCTGGGAGTGTCAGAGGTGTACCTGGGGTGTCAGGGTTCAACTGGGAGTGTCTGAGGTGTACCTGGGGTGTCTGAGGTGTACTTGGGAGTGTCTGAAGTGTACCTGGGAGTGTCAGAGTTGTACCTGGGGTGTCAGGAGGTGTACCTGGGAGGTGTCATGGGTGTACCTGGGAGTGTCAGGGGGTGTACCTATGAGTGTCAGCGGTGTACCTGGGAGTGTCAGCGGTGTACCTCAGGTGTCAGCGGTGTACCGTCAGAGGTATACCTGGGAGTATCAGGGGTGTACCTGGGAGTATCAGAGTTGTATCTGGGAGTGTCAGAGGTGTACCTGGGAGTGTGTGAGGTGTACCTGGGAGTGTCAGGGTGTACCTGGGAGTGTCGGAGGAGTGTTCCTGAGTGTCAGGGGTGTACCTGGAAGTGTCAGAGGTGTGCCTGGGAGTGTCTGAGGTGTACCTGCGTGTGTCAGAGGTGTACCTGGGAGTGTCAGGGGTGTCCTGGGAGTGTCAGCAGTGAACCTGGGAGTGTCGGCAGGATACCTGGGAGTGCCAGAGGTGTACCTGAGTATCAGAGGTGTACCTGGGATTGTGAGGTGTACCTGGGAGGTATCAGGGGTGTACAAGTGTCAGAGGGTGTACCTGGGAGTGTCTGAGGTGTACCTGCGTGTGTCAGAGGTGTACCTGGGAGTGTCAGGGGTGTTCCTGGGAGTGTCAGAGGTGAACCTAGGAGTGTCAGCGAGGTGTACCTGGGAGTGCCAGAGGTGTGTACCTGGGAGTGTCAGTGGTGTACCTGGGAGTGTCAGGTGTGTACCAGGGAGTGTCGGAGGGTACCTGGGAGTGTCAGCGGTGTACCTGGGAGTGTCAGAGGTGTACCTCAGAGTGTCAGAGGTGTACCCTGGGAGTGTCAGAGGAAGTACCTGGGAGGCGTCAGAGGTAACTCTGAGTGTCAGAGGTGTACCTGGTAGTGTGGTGTACCTGGGAGTGTCAGAGGTGTACCTGGAAGCGTCAGAGGAGTACCTGAGTGTCAGAGGTGTCCTGGGAGTGTCAGAGGGGTGTATCTAGGAGTGTCTGATGTGTACCTGGGAGTGTCAGAGGGTGTACATGGGTGTCGGATGTGTACCTGGCAGTGTCAGCGGTGTACCTGGGAGTGTCAGGGAGTGCACCTGGGTGTATCGGAGGTGTACCTGGGAGTGTCAGGGTGTACCTGGGAGTGTCAGAGGTGTCCGCAGGTATGCAGGGAGCGCAAGTGTCTGAGGTACCTGGGAGTGTAAGTGTTGTACTTGAGTGTCAGAGGTGTACCTGGGAGTGTCAGGGTGTACCTGGGAGTGTCTCAGGTGTACCTGGTCGTGTCAGAAGTTGTACCTGGAAGTGTCAGAGGCGTACCTGGGAGTGCCAGAGAGGTGTACCTGGGAGTGTCAGTGGTGTATGTGAGTGTCAGGTGTGTGCGTGTCGGAGAGTACCTGGGAGTGTCAGCGGTGTACCTGGGAGTGTCAGAGGTGTACCTCAGAGTGTCAGAGGTATACGTGGGAGTGTCGGAGAGTACCTGGGAGTTGTCAGCAGTGTACCTGGGAGTGTCTGAGGTGTACCTGGGGGTGTCAGGGGTGTACCTGGGAGTGTCTGAGGTGGCCTGGGAGTGTCAAGTGTTGTATCTGGGAGTGTCAGAGATGTACCTGGGAGTGCAGAGGTGTATATAGGAGTGCCAGTGGTGTACACCTGGGAGTGTCAGTGGTGTACCTGGGAATGTCTGACGTGTACCTGAGAGTGTATGAGGTGTGTACCTGGGAGTGTCAGGTGTGTACCAGGGAGTGTCAGAGAGAAAACTTGGGAGTGTCAGGGTGGACCTGGGAAGTCAGGGGTACCTGGGAGTGTCAAGTGTACCTGGGAGTGTCAGAGGTGTACCTGGGAGTGTCAGAGGTGTACGTGGGAATTTCTGGGGTGTACCTGGGAGTGTATGAGGGTGAACCTGGGTGTCAGGTGTGTACCGGGGAGTGTCAGAGGGAGCACCTGGGAGTGTCAGAGGTGTACCTGGGAGTGTCGGGGTGTACCTGAGTGAAAAATGTACCTGGGAGTGTCAGAGGTGTACATAGGAGTGTCTAAGGTGTCCCTGGGAGTGTCTGAGGTGTACCTGGGAGTGTCAGGGAGAACCAGAGTGTAAGGAGGTGTACCTGGAAGTGTCAGAGTGGTGTACCAGGGAGTGTCAGATGTGTACCTGGGAGGTGTCAGAGGTGTACCTGTGAGTGACTGAGGTGTACCTGGGAGTGTCAGAGGTGTGCCTGGAGAGTGTCAGGTATACCAGGAAGTGTCAGAGGTGTACAAGTGTCAGAGGTGCTGGAGTGTCTGAGGTGTACCTGGGAGGTCTGCAAGGTGTACCTGGCAGTGTCTGAGGTGTACCTGGCAGTGTCAGCGGTGTACCTGGGAGTCTCAGCTGTGTACCTGGGAGTGTCAAGGTGTACCTGGGAGTGTCAGAAGTGTACCTGGGAATGACAGGGTGTACCTGGGAGTGTCAGAGGTGTACCTGGGAGTGTCAGGGGTGTAACTGGGGAGTGTCGGGAGTGTAACTGGGAGTGTCTGAGGTGTGCAGGAATGTCTGAGGTGGCCTGGGAGTGTCAGAGGTGGTGTACAGGGTGTCAGGTGTGTGTACCGGGAGTGTCAGAGGGGCACCTGGGAGTGTCAGAGGTGTACCTGGGAGTGTCAGGGAGGTGGACAGAGGTGTCAAGAGTCCTGGGAGTGTCAGAGGTGTACCGGAGTGTCTAAGGTGTCCCTGGGAGTGTCTGAGGTGTACCTGGGAGTGTCAGAGGAGACCAGAGGGGTGTAAGAGGTGTCCGGAGGAGTGTCAGTGGTGTACCAGGGAGTGTCTGATGAGGTACCTGGGAGTGTCAGAGAGGTGGTACCTGGAGTGTGCAGAGTGTACCTGGGAGTGAGAGATTGTGCCTGTGAGAGTGTCTGAGGTATACCTGGGAGTGTCAGAGGTGTACCTGGAGTGTCAGAGGTGTACCTGGGAGTGTCAGAGGTGTACCTGGGAGTGTCAGGGTGTGCCTGGGAGTGTCAGGGGTGTACCTGGAAGTGTCAGGGGTGTGCCGGGGTGTCAGAGGTGTACCTGAGAGTGTCAGCGGTGTACCTGGGGTGTCAGAGGAGTACCTGGGAGCGTCAGAGGTTACCTGGAAGTGTCAGATGTGTACCTGGGAGTGTCTGGGGTGTGATCTGGGAGGTGTCTGATGTGTATCTGCGAGGTGTCTGAGGTGTACATGGAATGTCAGATGTGTACCTGGCAGTGTCAGCAGGGTGTACCTGGGAGTGTCAGGGGTATACCTGAGGGTATCGGAGGTGTCCTGGGAGTGTCAGGGTGTACCTGGGAGTGTCTGAGGTGTGCCTGGGAGTGTCTGAGGTGTCTGGGAGTGTCTGAGGTGTCCTGGGAGTGTCAAGTGTTGTACCTGGGAGTGTCAGGAATGTGCCCGGGAGTGCCAGAGGTGTACATGGGAGTGTCAGTGGTGTGACCTGGGATGGCAGTGGTGTGTACCTGGGAATGTCTGAGGTGTACCTGGGAGTGTATGAGGTGTACTTGGGAGTGTCAGGTGTGTACCAGGGAGTGTCAGAGGAACACTTCGGAGTGTCAGAGGTGTACCTGGGAGTGTCAGGGGTGTACCTGGGAGTGTCAGAGGTGTACCTGGGAGTGTCTGAGGTGTACCTGGGAGTGTCAGTGGTGTACCTGGGAGTGTCAGTGGTGGCACCTGGGAGTGTCAGGGGTGTACCCGGGAGTGTCAGAGGTGTACCTGGCAGTGTCTCAGGTGTGACCTGGGTGTGTCAGAGGAGTACCTGGGAGTGTCAGAGGTGTACGTGGGAGTATCGGGAGGTGTACCTGGGAGTATCTGAGGTGTGCAGGAGTGTCAGATTATGTACCCTGGGAGTGTCAGAGGTGTCCTGGGAGTGTGCAGAGGTGTACCTGGGAGTGTCTGAGGTGTACCAGGGGAATGTCAGAGGTGTGCCTGGGAGTGTCTGAGGTACCTGCGAGAGTCAGAGGTGTACCTGGAGTGTCAGGGTGTACCTGTGAGTGTCAGCGGTGTACCAGGAGTGTCAGCGGTGTACCTGGGAGTGTCAGCGGTGTACCTGGGAGTGTCAGAGGTGTACCTGGGTATCAGAGGTGTACCTGGGAGTATCAGAGTTGTACCTGGGAGTGACAGAGGTGTGACGTGGGAGTGTCAGTGGTGTACCTGGGTGTGTCAGAGGTGTACCTGGGAGTGTCGGAGGTGTACCTGAGAGTGTCAGGGTGTACCTGGAAGTGTCAGAGGGTGTACCTGGAGTGTCTGGGGTGTGTACCTGCGTGTGTCAGAGGTGTGCCTGGGAGTGTCAGGGGTGTACCTGGCAGTGTCAGCGGTGTACCTGGGGTGTCAGCAGTGTATCTGGAAGTGTCAGGGGTGGCACCTGGGAGTGTCTGGAGGTGTACATGGAGTGTCAATTTGTACCTGGGAGCGTCAGGGGTGTACCTGGAAGTGTCAGGGGTGTACCTGGGAGTGTCTGAGGTGTACCTGGGAGTGTCAGAGGTGTACCTGGAAGTGTCTGAGGTGTACATGGACTGTCAGGGTGTACCTGGCAGTGTCAGCGGTGTACCTGGGAGTGCCAGAGGTGTACCTGGGAGTGTCAGAGGTGTACCAGGGAAGTGTCAGAGGTGTGCAGGGTGTCAGCGGTGTACCTAGGAGTGTCAAGGTATACCTGGGGTGTCACATGTGTACCTGGGAGTGTCAGAGGTGTACCTAGGAGTGAAAGGGTGTACCTGGCAGTGTCAGCAGGGTGTACCTGGGAGTGTCAGCGGTGTACCTGGGAGTGTCAGAGGTGTACCTGGGAGTATCAGAGGTGTACCTGGGAGTGTCAGGGTTGTACCTGGGAGTGTCAGAAGTGTACCTGGGAGTGCCAGAGGTGTACCTGGGAGTGTCAGTGGTGGTGTACCTGGGAGTGTCAGAGGTGTACCTGGGAGTGTCAGGGGTGGCCTGGGAGTGTCAGAGAGGTGTACCTGGGAGTGTCTGAGGTGTACCTGGGAGGTGTCCAGTGGTGTACCTGGGAGTGTCAATGGTGTGTGCCTGGGAGTGTCAGGGGTGTACCTGGGAGTGTCAGAGGTGTACCTGGGAGTGTCTCAGGGAGTACCTGGGAGTGTCAGAGGTGTACCTGGGAGTATCGGAGGTGTACCTGGAAGTGGCTGAGGTGTACTTGGGAGTGTCAGGGTGTACCTGGGAGTGTCAGGGGTGTACCTGGGAGTGTCAGAGGTGTGCTGGGAGTGTCTGAGGTGTACCGGGGAGTGTCAGAGGTGTACCTGGGAGTGTCTGGTGTCCCTGCGAGAGTGTCAGAGGTGTACCTGGGAGTGTCAGGGGTGTACCTGTGAGCTTCAGCGGTGTGTACCTGGGAGTGTCAGCGGTGTACCTGGGAGTGTCAGCGGTGTGTACCTGGGAGTGTCAGAGGTATACCTGGGAGTGTCAGAGGTGTACCTGGGGTATGAAGGTTGTACCTGGGGTGTCAGGAGGTGTACCTGGGAGTGTCAGAGGTGTACCTGGGTGTGTCAGAGATGTACCTGGGAGTGTCGGAGGGTGTACCTGGGAGTGTCAGGGGTGGACCTGGAAGTGTCAGGGTTGCCTGGGAGTGTCTGAGGGTGGCACCTGCGTGTGTGTCAGAAGGTGTACCTGGGAGTGTCAGGGGTGTGACCTGGCAGTGTCAGCGGTGTACCTGGGAGTGTCAGCGGTGTACCTGGAAGTGTCAGGGGTGTACCTGGGAGTGTCTGAGGTGTACATGGAGTGTCAGAGGTTTACCTGGCAGTGTCAGCGGTGTACGTGGAGTGTCAGCGGGGTGTACCGGAGTGCCAAGGTACCTGGGAGTATCAGAGGTGTACCTGAGTGTCAGAGGTGTACCTGGGAGTGTCAGGGATGTACCTGGAAGTGTCAGGGTGTACACAGGAGATGTCAGAGGTGTACCTGGGGTGTCTGAGCTGTACCTGGAGGTATGCGAGGTGTACATGGGACTGTCAGAGTTGTACCTGGCAGTGTCAGCGGTGTACCTGGGAGTGCCAGAGGTTGTACCTGGGAGTGTCAGAGGTGTACCGGGGAGTGTGTCAGAGGTGTACCTGGGAGTGCCAGGAGGTGTACCTGGGAAGTGTCTGAGGTGTACCTGGGAGTGTCAGAGGTGTACCTGGGTGTGTCAGGAGTGTACACAGGAGTGTCGGAGGTGTTCCTGAGAGTGTCAGGGGTGTACCTGGAAGTGTCAGAGGTGTACCTGGGTGTCAGAGGTGTACCTGGGAGTGTGAGTGTTCCTAGAGTGTCAGAGGTGTGCCTGGAAGTGTCAGAGGTGTACCTGGGAGTGTCTGAGGTGAACCTGGGGTGTCAGGGTGGACTGGGGTGTCAAGTGTGTACTGGGAGTGTGTCTGAGGTGTACCTGGGAGTGTCAGAGTTGTACCTGGGAGTGTCAGAGGTGTACCTGGGAGTGTCATAGGTGTACCTGGGAGTGTCAGGGGTGTACCTGTGAGTGTCAGCGGTGTACCTGGGAGTGTCAGCGGTGTACCTGGGAGTGTCAGCGGTGTACCTGGGAGTGTCAGAGGTATACCTGGGAGTATCAGAGGTGTACCTGGGAGTATCAGAGTTGTACCTGGGAGTGTCAGAGGTGTACCTGGGAGTGTGAGAGGTGTACCTGGGAGTGTCAGAGGTGTACCTGGGAGTGTCGGAGGTGTTCCTGAGAGTGTCAGGGGTGTACCTGGAAGTGTCAGAGGTGTACCTGGGAGTGTCCGAGGTGTACCTGCGTGTGTCAGAGGTGTACCTGGGAGTGTCAGGGGTGTACCGGGGAGTGTCAGCGGTGTACCGGGGAGTGTCAGCGGTGAACCTGGGAGTGTCAGCGGTGTACCTGGGAGTGCCAGAGGTATACCTGGGAGTATGAGAGGTGTACTTGGGAGTGTCAGAGGTGTACCTGGGAGTGTCAGGGGTGTACCTGGAAGTGTCTGAGGTGTACATGGACAGTCAGAGTTGTACCTGGCAGTGTCAGCTGTGTACCTGGGAGTGCCAGAGGTGTACCTGGGAGTGTCAGAGGTGTACCAGGGAGTGTCAGAGGTGTACCTGGGAGTGTCAGCGGTGTACCTAGGAGTGTCAGAGGTATACCTGGGAGTATCAGATGTGTACCTGGCAGTGTCAGCGGTGTACCTGGGAGTGTCAGCGGTGTATTTGGGTTTTCAGAGGTATACCTGGGAGTATCAGAGGTGTACCTGGGAGTGTTGGCGTTGTACCTGGGAGTGTCAGAGGTGTACCTGGGAGTGCCAGAGGTGTACCTGGGAGTGTCAGTGGTGTACCTGGGAGTGTCAGAGGTGCACCTGGGAGTGTCAGGGGGTGTGACCTGGGGAGGCCAGAGGGTGTACCTGGAGTGTCTGAGGTGGCACTAAAGGCCAGTGGGGTGCACCTGGAGGCCAGTGGTGTACCTGGGAGTGTCAGTGGTGTACCTGGGAGTGTCAGAGGTGTACCTGGGAGTGTCTCAGGTGTACCTGGGTGTTTCAGAGGAGTACCTGGGCGTGTCAGAGGTGTACCTGGGAGTATCGGAGGTGTACCTGGAAGTGGCTGAGGTGTACTTGGGAGAGTCAGAGATGTATCTGGGAGTGTCAGAGGTGTACCTGGGAGTGTCAGAGGTGTACTTTGGAGTGTCTGAGGTGTACCGGGGAGTGTCAGAGGTGTACCTGGGAGTGTCTGAGGTGTACCTGCGAGTGTCAGAGGTGTACCTGGGAGTGTCAGGGGTGTACCTGTGAGTGTCAGCGGTGTACCTGGGAGTGTCAGCGGTGTACCTGGGAGTTTCAGAGATATACCTGGGAGTATCAGAGGTGTACCTGGGAGTATCAGAGTTGAACCTTGGGAGTGTCAGAGGTGTACCTGGGAGTGTCAGAGGTAACGGGAGCAAGTCAGAGGTGTACCTGGTGCTTGGGGAGATGTACCTGGGAGTGTCGGAGGGGTGTTCCTGAGATTGTCAGGGGGTACCTGGGCGTGTCAGGAGGTACTGCAGAGTGTCTGAGGTGTACTGCGTGTGTCAGAGGTGTACCTGGGAGGCCAGGTGTACCTGGCAGTGTCGGGGCGGTGTACTCAGAGTGTCATGGTGTACCTGGAAGGTCAGGGGTGTACCTGAGTGTGTGAGGTGTACATGGAGTGTCAGAGGTGTACCTGGCAGTGTCAGCGGTGTACCTGGGAATGTCAGCGGTGTACCTGGGAGTGCCAGAGGGATACCTGGGAGTATCAGAGGTGTACCTGGGAGTGTCAGAGGTGTACCTGGGAGTGTCAGGGGTGTACCTGGAAGTGTCAGGGGTGTACCTGGGAGATATCTGAGGTGTACATGGACTGTCAGAGTTGTACCTGGCAGTGTCAGCGGTGTACCTGGGAGTGCCAGAGGTGTACCTGGGAGTGTCAGAGGTGTACCAGGGAGTGTCAGAGGTGAACCAGGGAGTGTCAGACGAGTACCTGGGAGTGTCAGAGGTATACCTGGGAGTGTCAGGGGTGTAACTGGGAGTGTCGGAGGTGTAACTGGGAATGTCAGAGATGTACCTGGCATTGTCGGAGGTGTACCTGGCAGTGTCAGAGGTGTACCTGGGAGTGTCAGAGATGTACCTGGGAGTGTCAGAGGTGTACGTGGGAGTGTCTGAGGTGTACCTGGGAGTGTCAGAGGTGTACCTGGCATTGTCGGAGGTGTACCTGGGAGTGTTACAGGTGTACCTGGCATTGTCGGATGTGTACCTGGCAGTGTTGAGGTGTGCCTGGGAGTGTCAGAGATGTGCCTGGGGAGTGTCACAGGTGTGCCTGGGGAGTGTTGGACGTGTGCCTGGGGAGTGTCAGAGGTGTACCATGGAATGTCAGTGGGTACCTGGGGAGTGTCAGAGGTGTGCCTGCTGGGGGGTGTCTGAGGTGTACCTGCGAGGTGTCAGAGGTGTACCTGGGGAGTGTCAGCAGTGTACCTGGGAGTGTCAGAGGTATACCTGGGCGTATCAAAGGTGTGCCTGGGAGTGTCAGAGGTGTACCTGGTAGTGTCAGTGGTGTACCTGAGAATGTCATAGTTGTACTTGGGAGTGTGATTGGTGTACCTGGGAGTGTCAGAGGTGTATCTGGAAGTGTCAGAGGTGTAGTTGGAAGTGTCAGGGGTGTACCTGGAAGTGTCAGGGGTGTACCTGGAAGTGTCAGAGGTGTACCTGGGAGTGCCTGAGGTGTACCTGGGATTGTCAGAGGTGTACCTGGGAGTGTCAGGGGTGTAACTGGGAGTGTCTGAGGAGTACCTAGGAGCGTCAAAGGAGTACCTGGGAGTGTCAGAGGTGTACCTGGGAGTGTCAGAGGTGTACCTGGGAGTGTCTGAGGTGTACCTGGGAGTGTCTGAGGTCTACCTGGAAGTGTCTGAGGTGTACATGGAATGTCAGAGGTGTATCTTGCAGTGTCAGCGTTGTACCTGGGAGTGTCAGCGGTTTACCTGGGAGTGTCAGAGGTATACCTGGGCGTATCAGAGGTGTACCTGGGAGTGTCAGTGGTGTACCTGGGAGTGTCAGAGGTGTGCCTGGGAATGTCAGAGGTGTACGTGGTAGTGTCAGTGGTGTACCTGGGAGCAGAGTTGCAATTTGGGAGTGTGATAGCTGTACCTGGGAGTGTCAGAGGTGCATCTGGAAGTGTCAGAGGTGTACGTGGAAGTGTCAGGGGTGTACCTGGAAGTGTCAGGGGTGTACCTGGAAGTGTCAGAGGTGTACCTGGGAGTGCCTGAGGCGTACCTGGGATTGTCAGAGGTGAACCTGGGAGTGTCAGGGGTGTAACTGGGAGTGTCAGGGGTGTACCTGGAGTGTCATAGGTGTATCTGGTAGTGTCAGTGGTGTACCTGGGAGTGTCAGAGTTGTACTTGGGAGTGTGATTGGTGTACCTGGTAGTGTCAGAGGTGTATCCGTATGTGTCAGTGGTGTACCTGGGAGTATCAGAGGTGTACCTGGGAGTGTCAGAGGTGTACCTGGTAGTATCATTGGTGTACCTGGGAGTGCCAGAGGTGTATTTGGAAGTGTCAGAGGTGTACCTGGGGGTATCAGAGGTGTACCTGGGAGTGTCACAGGTGTACCAGGGAGTGTCAGAGGAGTACCTGGGAGTATCGGAGGTGTACCTGGGAGTATCGGAGGTGTACCTGGGAGTGTCAGAGGTGTACCTGGGAGTTTCAAAGGTGTACCAGGGAGTGTCAGAGGTGAACCAGGGAATGTCAGTGGAATACCTGGGAGTGAAAGAGTTGTACCTGGGAGTGTGAGAGGTGCACCTGGGAGGCCAGAGGTGCACCTGGGAGGTCAGAGGTGTACCTGGTGTCAGTGGTGTACCTGGGAATGACAGAGGTGTACCTGGGAGTGTCAGAGGTGTAACTGGGAGTGTCGGAGGTGTAACTGGGAGTGTCGGAGGTAACTGGGAGTGTCTGAGGTGTACCTAGGAGTGTCAGAGGTGTACCTGGGAGTGTCAGAGGTGTACCTGGGAGTGTCAGAGGGTGCAACTGGGAGTGTCTGAGGTGTACCTGGGGTGTCTGAGGTGTACTTGGGAGCGTCTGAGGTGTACCTGGGAGTGTCAGAGTTGTACCTGGGAGTGTCAGAGGTGTACCTGGGAGTGTCATGGTAGCCCAGATTGTCAGAGGTACCTGGAGTGTCAGGGTGTACCTGGGAGTGTCAGAGGTGTACCTGGGAGTGTCAGAGGTGTACCTGGGAGTGTCAAGCCTGAGGAGTATCAGAGTGTACCGGGAGTGTCAGAGGTGCCTGGGAGTGTCAGAGGTGTACCTGGGTGTGTCAGGGATGTACCTGGGAGTGTCTGAGGTGTACCTGCGAGGGTCAGAGTTGTACCTGGGAGTGTCAGGGGTGTACCTGGGAGTGTCAGCGGTGTACCTGCGAGTGTCAGAGGTGTACCTGGGAGTGTCAGGGATGTACCTGGGAGTGTCAGCGGTGTACCTGGGAGTATCAGCGGTGTACCTGGGAGTGTCAGAGGTGTACCTGGGTGTGTCTGATGTGTTCCTTGGAGTGTCTGAGGTGTACCTGGAAGTGTCTGAGGTGTACATGGAGTGTCAGAGGTGTATCTTGCAGGGTCAGCGGTGTACCTGGGAGTGTCAGCGGTGTACCTGGGAGTGTCAGAGGTATACCTGGGAGTATCAGAGGTGTACCTGGGATTGTCAGCGGTGTACCTGGGAGTGTCAGAGGTGTACCTGGGAGTGCCAGAGGTGTACCTGGGAGTGTCAGTGGTGTACCCGGTAGTGTCAGAGGTGTACCTGGGAGTGTCAGAGGTGTACCTGGGGGTCAGAGGTGTCCCTTGGGGTCTGAGGTGTACCTGGGAGTGTCGATGGTGTACCTGGGAGTGTCGGTGGTGAACCTGCAGGGTGTCAGGGGTCTACCTGGGAGTGTCAGAGGTGTGCCTGGGGTGTGGGTGTACCTGGGTGTGTCAGAGAGTACCTGGGAGTGTCAGAGGTGTACCTGGGAGTATCAGAGTTGTACCTGGGAGTGTCAGAGTTGTACCTGGGAGTGTCAGAGGTGTACCTGGGAGTGTCTGAGGTGTACCGGGGAATGTCAGAGGTGTACCTGGGAGTGTCTAAGGTGTACCTGCGAGTGTCAGAGATGTACCTGGGAGTGTCAGGGATGTACCTGTGAGTGTCAGCAGTGTACCAGGGAGTGTCAGCGGTGTACCTGGGAGTGTCAGCGGTGTACCTGGGAGTATCAGAGGTATACCTGGGAGTATCAGAGGTGTACCTGGGAGTATCAGAGTTGTACCTGGGAGTGTCAGAGGTTTACCTGGGAGTGTCAGAGGTGTACCTGGGTGTGTCAGAGGTGTACCTGGGAGTGTCGGAGGTGTTCCTGAGAGTGTCAGGGGTGTACCTGGAAGTGTCAGAGGTGTACCTGGGAGTGTCTGAGGTGTACCTGCGTGTGTCAGAGGTGTACCTGGGAGTGTCAGGGGTTTACCTGGGAGTGTCAGCGGTGAACCTGGGAGTGTCAGCGGTGTACCTGGGAGTGCCAGAGGTATACCTGGGAGTATCAGAGGTGTACCTGGGAGTGTCAGAGGTGTACCTGGCAGTGTCAGCGGTGTACCTGGGAGTGTCAGCGGTGTATCTGGAAGTGTCAGGGGTGTACCTGGGAGTGTCTGAGGTGTACATGGAGTGTGAGAGGTGTACCTGGCAGTGTTTGCGGTGTACCTGGGAGTGTCAGCGGTGTACCTGGGAGTGCCAGAGGTATACCCGGGAGTATCAGAGGTGTACCTGGGAGTGTCAGAGGTGTACCTGGGAGTGTCAGGGGTGTACCTGGAAGTGTCAGGGGTGTACCTGGGAGTGTCTGAGGTGTACCTGGGAGTGTCCCGGAGGTGTTCCTGAGAGTGTGTCGGGGGTGTACCTGGAAGTGTCAGGGGTGTACCTGGGCGTGTCTGAGGTGTACCTGCGTGTGTCCAGAGGTGTACCTGGGGTGTCAGGTGTACCTGGCGGTGTCAGCGGCGAGTGTACCTGGGGTGTCAGCGGTGTACCTGGAGGGAGTGTCAGGGGTGTACCTGGGAGTGTGTGAAGAGTGTACATGGGTGTCAGAGGAGGTGTACCTGGCGGTGTCAGCGGTGAAACTGGGAGTGTCAGCGGTGTACCTGGGAGTTCCAGAGGTATACCTGGGAGTATCAGGGGTGTACCTGGGAGTGTCAGAGGTGTACCTGGGAGTGTCAGGGGTGTACCTAGAAGTGTCAGGGGAGTACCTGGGAGTGTCTGAGGTGTACCTGGAAGTGTCTGAGGTGTACATGGTCTGTCAGAGTTGTACCTGGCAGTGTCAGCTGTGTACCTGGGAGTGCCAGAGGTGTACCTGGGAGTGTCAGAGGTGTACCAGGGAGTGTCAGAGGTGTACCTGGGAGTGTCAGAGGTGAACCAGGGAGTATCGGAGGTGTACCTGGGAGTATCGGAGGTGTACCTGGGAGTGTCAGCGGTATACTTGGGAGTATCAGAGGTGTACCTGGGAGTGTCAGAGGTGTACCTGGGAGTTTCAGGGGTGTAACTGGGAGTGTCGGAGGTGTAACTGGGAATGTCAGAGGTGTACCTGGCATTGTCGGAGGTGTACCTGGCAGTGTCAGAGGTGTACCTGGGAGTGTCAGAGATGTACCTGGGAGTGTCAGAGGTGTACCTGGGAGTGTCTGAGGTGTACCTGGGAAGATCGGAGGTGTACGTGCGAATATCGGAGGTGTACCTGGGAGTGTCAGAGGTGTACCTGGCATTGTCGAAGGTGTACCAGGGAGTGTCACAGGTGTACCTTGCATTATCGGAGGTGTACCTGGCAGTGTCAGAGGTGTACCTGGGAGTGTCAGAGATGTACCTGGGAGTGTCAGAGGTGTACCTGGGAGTATTTGACATGTACCTCGGAGTGTCAGAGGTGTACCAGGGAATGTCAGTGGAGTACCTGGGAGTGTCAGAGGTGTACCTGGGAGTGTCAGAGGTGTACCTGGTAGTGTCAGAGGTGTACCTGGGAGTGTCAGAGGTGTCCCTGGGAGTGTCAGGGTTGTACCTGGGAGTGTCAGAGGTGTACCTGGGAGTGTTGGACGTATACCTGGGAGTGTCAGAGGTGTACCAGGGAATGTCAGAGGTGTACCTGGGAGTGTCAGAGGTGTACCTGGGAGTTTCAGAGGTGCAACTGGGAGTGTCTGAGGTGTACCGCGGAGTGTCTGAGGTGTACCTGGGAGTGTCTGAGGTGTCCCTGGGAATGTCAGAGTTGTACCTGGAAGTGTCAGAGGTGTACCTGGGAGTGCCAGAGGTGTACCTGGGAGTGTCAGTGGTTCACCTGTGAGTGTCAGGTGTGTACCAGGGAGTGTCAGAGGAGTACCTGGGAGTGTCAGCGGTGTTCCTGGGAGTGTCAAAGCTGTACCTGAGAGTGTCAGAGGTGTACCTGGGAGTGTCAGAGGAGTACCTGGGAGCGTCAGAGGAGTAACTCTGAGTGTCAGAGGTGTACCTGGTAGTGTCATTGGGTGTTCCTGGGAGTGTCAGAGGTGTACCTGGAAGCGTCAGAGGAGTACCTGGAAGTGTCAGAGGTGTACCTGTGAGTGTCTGAGGTGTATCTGGGAGTGTCTGATGTGTACCTGGGAGTGTCTGAGGTGTACATGGAGTGTCAGATGTGTACCTGGCAGTGTCAGCGGTGTACCTGGGAGTGTCAGGGGTATACCTGGGAGTATCGGAGGTGTACAAGGTGTCAGAGGTGTACATGGGGGTGTATCAGTGGTGTGCCTGGGAGTGTCAGTGGTGTGCCTGGGAATGTCTGGGGGTGTGCCTGGGGTGTATGAGGTGTGCCTGGAGGAGTCAGGTGGTAATGCCAGGGAGTGTCAGAGGAACACTTGGGGAGTGTCAGGGTGTACCTGCAGGGTATCAGGGAATTGTACCTGGGGTGTCAGAGGTGTGCCTGGGAGTGTCTGAAGTGTGCCTGGGAGTGTCAGTGGTGTGTGCCTGGGGTGTGATGGTGTGCCTGGGGTGTCAGGTGTACCTGGGGTGTCAGAGGTTTACCTGGGAGTGTCTCAGGTGTACCTGGGTGTGTTAGAGGAGTACCTGGGAGTGTCAGAGGTGTACCTGGGAGTATCGGAGGTGTACCTGGAAGTGGCTGAGGTGTACTTGGGAGAGTCATAGATGTATCTGGGAGTGTCAGAGGTGTACCTGGGAGTGTCAGAGGTGTACTTGGGAGTGTCTGAGGTGTACCGGGGAGTGTCAGAGGTGTACCTGGGAGTGTCTGAGGTGTACCTGCGAGTGTCAGAGGTTTACCTGGGAGTGTCAGGGGTGTACCTGTGAGTGTCAGCGGTGTACCTGGGAGTGTCAGCGGTGTACCTGGGAGTGTCAGCGGTGTGCCTGGGAGTGTCAGAGGTATACCTGGGGAGTATCAGAGGTGCTTTACCTGGGAGTATCAGAGTTGTACCTGGGAGTGTCAGAGGTGTACCTGGGAGGCCAGAGGTGTACCTGGGTGTATCAGAGATGCACCTGGGAGTGTCGGAGGTGTTCGAGAGTGTCAGGTGTTCTGAAGTGTCAGGAGAGGCACTGGAGTGCCTGGAGGTGTACCTGCGTGCTAGCCAGAGGTGTACCTGGGAGTGTCAGGGGTGTACCTGGCAGTGGTCAGCGGTGTACCTGGGAGTGTCATGGTACCTGAAAGTGTCAGGGTGTACCTGGGAGTGTCTGAGGTGTACATGGAGTGTCAGAGGTGTACCTGGCAGTGTCAGCGGTGTACCTGGGAGTATCAGCGGTGTACCTGGGAGTGCCAGAGGTATACCTGGGAGAATCAGAGGTGTACCTGGGAGTGTCAGAGGTGTACCTGAGAGTGTCAGGGGTGTACCTGGAAGTGTCAGGGGTGTACCTGGGAGATGTCTGAGGTGTACCTGGCAGTGTCTGAGGTGTACCTGGAAGTGTCTGAGGTGTACATGGACTGTCAGAGTTGTACCTGGCAGTGTCAGCGGTGTACCTGGGAGTGTCAGCGGTGTACCTGGGAGTGCCAGAGGTGTACCTGGGAGTGTCAGAGGTGTACAAGGGAGTGTCAGAGGTGTACCTGGGAGTGTCAGAGGTGAACCAGGGAGTGTCAGAGGAGTACCTGGGAGTGTCAGAGGTATACCTGGGAGTGTCACGGGTGTAACTGGGAGTGTCGGAGGTGTAACTGGGAATATCAGAGGTGTACCTGGCATTGTCGGAGGTGTACCTGGCAGTGTCAGAGGTGTACCTGGGAGTGTCAGAGATGTACATGTGAGTGTCAGAGGTGTACCTGGGAGTGTCTGAGGTGTACCTGGGAGTGTCAGAGGTGCACTGGAGGTCATGGTGTACCTGGGAGTGTCAGGTGTACCTGGGAGTGTCAGAGGTGTACCTGGGAGGTCAGCGTGTACCTGGGAGTGTCAGAGGTGTACCTGGAGTGTCAGAGGTGTACTTGGGAGTATCAGAGGTGTACCTGGGAGTGTCTGAGGTACCTGGGAGTGTCAGAGGTGTACCTGGGAGTGTCAGAGATGTACCTGGGAGGTCTGAGGTGTACCTGAGAGTGTCAGGGTGTACCTGGAGTGTCAGGGGTATACCTGTATTTGAGGTGTACCTGGGAGTGTCAGAGGTGTACCTGGGAGTGTCTGAGGTGTACCTGGGAGTGTCTGAGGTGTACCTGGGAGTGTCTGAGGTGTACCTGGAGTGTAAGTGTTGTACCTGGGAGTGTCAGAGATGTACCTGGAGTGCCAGAGGTGTACATGGAGTGTCAGGGGTGGTGTACCGGGAGTGTCAGTGGTGTACCTGGGAATGTCTGACGTGTACCTGGGAGTGTATGAGGTGTACCTGGGAGTGTCAGGTGTGTACCAGGGAGTCAGAGGAAAACTGGGAGTGTCAGAGGTGTACCTGGAGAGTCAGGTGTACCTGGAGTGCAGAGATGTACCTGAGGCCCAGGTACCTGGGAGTGTCAGAGGTACGTGGAATGTCTGAGGTGTACCTGGAGGTAAGGAGTGAACCTGGGAGTCTAGGTGTGTACCAGGAGTGTCAGAGGAGCACCTGGGAGTGTCAGAGGTGTACCTGGGATGTCAGGTGTACCTGAGAGGCCAGAGATGTACCTGGGAGTGTCAGAGGTGTACCTGGAGTGCTGGCGGTGTACCAGGGAGGTCAGGATGTGTACCTGGAGTGCTCAGAGGTGTACCTGGGAGTGTCAGAGGTACCTGAGTGTCAGAGGTGTACCTGGGAGTGCTCAGGCATACCTGGAGTGTCAGAGGTGTACCTGGGAGTGTCAGAGGTGTGACTGGAGTGTCTGAGGTACCTGGGAGTCTGAGGTGAATTGGCAGTGTCTGGAGGTGTACCTGGCAGTGTCAGCGGTGTACCTGGGAGGTCAGCTGTGTACCTGGAGGTCAGGAGGTGTGCTGGAGGTTGGACGTGTACCTGGGAGTGTCAGAGGTGTACCAGGGATTGGTCAGTGGAGTACCTGGGAGGTCAGAGGTGTACCTGGGAGTGTCAGAGGTGTACCTGGGAATGACAGAGGTGTACCTGGGAGTGTCAGAGGTGTACCTGGAGTGTCAGGGGTGTAACTGGGGTCGGAGGTGTAACTGGGAGTGTCGGAGGAGTAACTGGAGTGTCTGAGGTGTACCTGGGAGTGTCAGAGGTGTACCTGGGAGTGTCAGAGGTGTACCTGGGAGTGTCAGAGGTGCAACTGGGAGTGTCTGAGGTACCTGGGAGTGTCTGAGGTGTACTTGGGAGCGTCTGAGGTGTACCTTGGAGTGTCAGAGTTGTACCGGAGTGTCAGAGGTGTACCTGGGAGTGTCATGGGTGCACTGGGAGGTCAGGGGTGTACCCGTGGAGTGTCAGCGGTGTACCTGGGAGTGTCAGCGGTAACCTGGGAGTGTCAGCGGTGTACCTGGGAGGTCAGAGTGCATGCCTGAGTATCAGAGGTACCTGGAGTGTCTGGGGTGTACCTGGAGTGTCAGAGGTGTACCTGGGTGTGTCAGAGATGTACCTGGAGTGTCGGAGGTGTACCTGAGTGTCAGGTGTACCTGGAAGTGTCAGAGGTGTACCTGGAGTGTCAGAGGTGACTGGGAGTGTCTGAGGTGTACCTGAGTGTCAGAGGTGTACCTGGGAGTGTCAGAGGTGTACCTGGAGTGTCTGAGGTGTACCTGGAGTGTCAGAGGTGTACCTGGGAGGTCAGGGAGCAATACGTAACCGAACGGGCGGGTTTG
>NW_024756461.1:0-25517 GCF_018991925.1 Homarus americanus | reverse complement strand
GGTTCGATTCCCTGCTGGTGAGGTAGTTGATTATATATATATATATATATATATATATATATATATATATATATATATATATATATATATATATATATATATATCGGCCCATTCTTAATTTATCTAAAAAATTTAATTATTCAAAACGCCTGCCAGTGTTCTAAATTACGTCAAGAAATCGTGATCACAGACTTGCACCCTTACATACAGTGCTATAATAGAGAGCAAAAAAGTGAGGCTGGTCGTAAAATTGGGCTCAGGCAGGTTAATGATTATACTCCACGTCGGGATAATTGAAGGTAGTCATCACTGATAATGCAGGGCTTCCGACACACTGATGAACTAATGCAATATATTTACCTGACACCTCTAGTTGGATAATGGACTTGAGTGTCTCGTTATGGGGTGTATATGGCCAGGGCCGGATTTACCAATAGGCCGAGTAGGCCATTGGCCTTGGGCCCACCGTATCTGGGGGCCCACTGAAACTAATTTGTCGCGCAGCGTGCCAGCGTATAACCTTGTTTCAAGTGTACACCGAGTATTTCATTATATAATATATTCACAGCCATAAGGGCCCCTGTACAATAAATATAGAGCCCGGAGTATGGGGCCCCTGTACAATAAGTATAGGCACTGGCTAACCATTATTCCAGAATAAGATCAACAAATCGATTAACATCCAGGTTCCCATTTACTGGTAAATAAAAAGCCAAATGGCGTAAAAAAAAAAATTCTCATAGTTTCACTCTGTCCGGGAATCGAACACGGGTCCACTCGCTTGCAAGGCGAGCATGCTGAGTATTACACCACAGGTTGCCGAAATCACGTTTAGTAAACAAAAAAAATTTTTTTTTTTTTTTTTCGTGCTGGTCAAGCCCCGACCAGAGGTTAGCTAGACCCCCGGACAACTCTTTCGGAGCTTGGCCAGCACGTGGTATTGGTATTATCATCTCGACTTAATTATATATTACAAAGTCACTTGTGAGTTTTTCAATGTTTTTTTTTTATAATATTTACTTATTCTAAGCTAAATGTTAACAAATAAATGACTTAAATAATACGAAAACAAACAAATAAAAGCGGAACTCCACCTAATATATACTGTATGTTACACTAAATAGGGATAATTGGCCATTAGTGATAACTTCTATGTATTTCTCTTCTCTGGAAACTTTTGACTGGTCATAAACGATCCTGTAGATCATAAATATACATATAAATGAATACCAATTTCAATTTCAATTGTTTATTCCTTGATAGAGGAAGCGGGATCCTAGTGCTGTCACTAGGTACCCCTGTACAATAACACCAGAAGCATCTGGCAAGTGTCACAAGTATATACAGTATAAATATTATAAAGGGGGGCTTACTAAAGCCTAAGGAAGGAAGGATATTCCTTTAACACATAATCAATGTTATTTATATAATATCTGGCCAGTATGGGGAGGATCATCGTGTCTCCGTCAGGGGGTCGTGGAGTGGTGGTGCAGCAGGCGTCACGGAAACGTTGTAAATGAATACCTTCATGCATAATGTAACTTCTTCTTCTTCTTCTTCTCCTCCTCCTCCTCCTCCTCCTTCTTCGACACCCCTGCCTTATTTCACCTAAAGATTAGACACCTCTACCTTATTTTACCTGTAGATTAGACACTCCTGCCTTATTTCACTCTGAAGATTAGACACCCCGCCTTATTTCACCTGAAGATTAAACACACCGCCTTATTTCACCTGAAGATTAGACACCCCACCTTATTTCACCTGCAGATTAGACACCCCACCTAATTTCACCTGAATATTAAACACCCTACCTTATTTCACCTGAAGATTAGACACCCTACCTTATTTCACCTGAGCATTAACCGAACCTAACCTCAAGTTAGCGTCAGGGTGGTGGATTGATTCTTCAAGTTATCCGTTGTTTCTGAATGAATAAAATTAAAGGAAATAATACAGTTTTATTCTCCTATGTTCAATGGTAATTACTACTACATACACCAAGACTTACTATGACCTTCGCTCCTCTTGTGTGTGTGTGCGTGCGCGTGTCTGTGTGTGTGTGATAAAGAGAGAAAAGACGAGAACGAGAGAAAGAGACAAAAAGCAACGACAGACAAAAAGATAATAAAGATAAACAGAGATAAACAGAGATAAACAGAAAAAGATAAATATAGATAAAGCTAACAAACAATAAGAGATACAATATGAGAGAGCTAAACAGGGAAACAATGATCAACATAAAGACAAACACAGACATACAGAGAGAGAGGGGGAGAGAGAGAGAGAGAGAGAGTGAGAGAGAGAGAGACCAGGCAGCTCTGTCAGAATACAGCCAGAGAAATAGGGAGGTGGGGAGCGAGTCTAAAAAAAAATCCGTGTAATAAAATAAAAATCACTGAAACGTGAACGATTCTGAGGAACTGTGTGCATGAAAACACCCCGAGGACCAAGGGGGTGTAAAATAGGTGGGGAGGGGAGGGTGAAGGAAGGGAGAGGGAAGAGGTGGGGTGAGGTAGAAAACAGGGATGGAGTGGGAGAGGGAGAGGGAGAGGTATGAGAAGGGGGAAGGATGAGGGAGGAGAGAAGAGGGAAGAGAGGAAGAAGAAGGAGGGAGAAGAGAAGAGGGAAGAGAGGAAGAAGAAGGAAAGAGAGAGGATGAATGGGGAGGATAAAGAGAGGGAGAAAAGAAAAGGGAAAAAGGAAATGAGAGGAAAAAAGCAAGGTAGATAGGAGGAACGGAGGAAGGAGAGGGAGGAGGGAGAGAGAGATATTCAAGTCTCTTACCCTCACTACAAGTCACGCCTCCATCTCTCTGTCTTCCCAGAACAGTGGAATAAAATACATGTACACACAAATGAAGGCTCTCTCTCTCTCTCTCTCTCTCTCTCTCTCCTTCCTCTCAGTTATCAGAGCAATTGCCTCATTGACCTAGTTAATGTGTGAAGGGTTCACATGGGTCTCTTGAATAGTACACTGAGACACACTGACACGAATCTCACATGACACAATCCCATTGACAGATCTCCTCTACACATAACCTCACCGGACACAACTGTATGGTAGAAATAAATCCCAACTCACAAATCATAACCTGACAACCAAGCCTACTGTACGTGAAGGAATATTCATTGTTAAAACATACCAAGTGACCATTTTTCGTTATAATAAAAATCTCATTTGGCGATTTTTTCATTGGGTAAAATCCTACTGTACGACCAGAATAATGGTAATTACAAGATACTGGTAATTAAGTGAAAGGTCATCATCCTTCATACAGTACAGATGGTCACCAACTTAAACTTTAACATATAAAAAAGAAGCGCCCCTGACAAACACGGCATTGAACTCTAGACCAGTTGGACTGTGATGGTCAACCCCGCAGTGTTGTCGCGACGCCTCTACCATATAAACTTTATAAGGTATTTATCTATTACAGCTTATCTTCTATGAACAGACAACATTTATTCAGCGTGTGTGAACACGGTAACGTCGATTATTGTTTTCCTTTTTACGTTCATTATTGTCGAACGCGCGGTAGAAAGAACGGTCGAAAGGACGGATGGATACACAAACGGACGCGCAGACGGATGCAAGGACGAATGAACGCACAGACAGATCGCCCACACATGCGGCGAGGAAAAACAATTACATCCGCCATCTCGCGCACAAGTACATTCCTGCCAAGTTTCATCAGAATTGAATTTAAAACGGAAGACTTGTCGAGCTAACAAGACTTACGACTTCACACAGGCAAGCAAGCAGGCAGGGCTAGGCGGGGTAGGCAAACGGACAGAGAGAGAGACAGACAGACAGGCACGGAAGATTGGCATAAATGACAGACATCAAGATGACGCTGAGCTCATTCTTGTCACAGACAGACAGACAGAGTCATTTCACCATCTCTCAACGGATTAACCACTACTGTATGTCTGTGTCCATGTGTCTATGTGTCAGGGTTACTATATGTTAATTTAGTTCTTTCTGTGTCCGTGTGCCATTGTGTCCATTTGTGAGTAAGTCCGTTTCAGCCTAAATGACACTGTGTGTCTGTTTCAATACGTCAGTTAGTCCGTGTGTCACTGTCATTATTTCGTGTGTCAGGTGTGTCATGTTTGTGATCTCTCTCTCTCTCTCTCTCTCTCTCTCTCTCTCTTTTACACACACACACACACACACACACACACTGTAACCAACCGTATATAATGGTGAAAGAAGAAATATATGTTTCCACCTGTAAAATATCCAAAGTGAATACCAATAAAGTAAACTATATGTAATTAATTAATCTCGTACTGATATTTAACACAAGACCAACAATGAATCATTACCTAAACTCTGACTCGTATCTTCTACAGTTTCATAGTAATTGGCATCATAACATAACTGTGAGGAACCCCGAGACATCACCTTACAGTACTTCATGGTAGAGAAATTCTATATTGACTTTCTCGATACGTTGGAAATAATACATTGAACCATTAAAAAATATTCTTTATGCATTATGAGGGAATTGTTTGATTAGAATTTGTTAATAACAGATTGTAAATTAGTTTCAAATATATTATACGAGTAAGAAACATCGGACAACTAGTACAAACGGGACTCATATGTACCTCACTTCTCAACATAAATTGAGATAATTTGCCTCACTACCGAAGAGAAGTGAGATAATTTGCCTCATTCCCTCACAGTAAGACGAGATAAAGTTCCTCACTCTTAGGAAACAAGATATAAATCACTTCACTTCCTCACAAACAAAACACAATATGGTCACCCCAGAGAGTGACCCCCGTATTGTCTCACTTCTCAGTCATATAGTAGATTCATATAGTTATTTTGGCTGCACTAGAAAAACCTTCAGGGTGAATGAAAATGTCAAATTATCTGTACATCTCCAAGGATTTGCCAGAATGTTTGAATTGTGTAATGTTTTTGCAAAAATTATCCAAAGTTGAATATTTACATTATGTGGAATCCCCAAAGTCGAGCCTGTTTACATATTAACGCGTTTGTTCTGTTACACACACACACACACACATTAGGGGTGTGTCAATTTAGGGGTGAACTGGCTAAATTGAAAATCGAGTAATTTGGTAGCAATTTATTGTAGTCTTTAAGCATGCAAAACAATATTCTGGCATAAATTTTTTTTATAATAAGTCCTACCTACATCAAATGGATTTTTAAATGTACATATTTGTGAATTTATAACATAACCAGCGTTTGCACACATGTTACTGTTTCAAGTTTCAAATTATTATATTTTATTATCTGTAGTCTATTTGAAAGTAACCAATGCCTTCATACTCTCTTTGCTTTGGTTTCTTGTCATCAGTAGTCTGCTTGCTATTTGTGCTTTGATGTAACCTTCTCGCCTCTCGTGGCTGTAAACATGGCCCGCTGCTTTTGTGACCATTTTCACACATCTCTCCACACTTTGAGTGTGGGAAGGCCACTTCGGCACCTGCATTGGAGTCTCTTTAAGGTTTCTCAATTCTTGGCTAGTTAGACTTGTTGTCAATGGTGGCTCTAAGACTTCCAAACTCAAGTCAACCAATTCTGATAATTTGGTGGCATTGACGTTTATTGGGGGAACTTTTCTTGAATGAAACGAACAGTCTCCCAACTGGTCGTCATCTATTAGCGTTCCTCTAATCTTTAGAATGACTTCTACAGCCTCGGTTCGGAGATTGGTACATTGACTGCAAAGCATTGCTTGCAAAACTGCTTCTGATCCAGCATACCAAGCGGACCTTCTTGCCACAGGTAACACGATGTCCCTCACTACCTTCCTCTGTGTTCTTACTAGCTGCAATTGAAACAAAAGGTGATTGGGCCCATCCACCCACATAGGATTAAGTTTCACACTAAACCACTGGGGAAGATAAACTCTAATAATAAATCCAACAATTAACCTCAAATTCTTCAGCACTTTGCCCTTCAATTCGTGTTTGGAAATCCAAATCCTGCAGAAACGAAGAGCTGTAGTTAACCAACGGCTGTGACTGACAGGTCCAATCTCCAAGAGAGCCAATGACTGAGGCACTTCTCCTGATCTTATTGCTTGGGCAATACGATAAGCATAGGATTGATCTGTGCTGAGATCTTTGATGACTCCTTCAGACAACGCCGGAAGGAGGGCCAACTTCGACCTTTGGAAAGGTTGTATTTATTTCTAGTTGTGTTGCTTCATCCAGCATGATGCCAAGGGGACCTGACCACTTGTTGTTGCTCTTTGTAGGACCATCAAGTTCCTGGATGAGATGACGAAGAGGTAGCTCGCCTGTATGTAAATCACATACAATCCAAACAAGTCTTCTTCCTAGTTTTTTCTCTAAATGCGTCATTACATCCCCCTGCCATCCGGTGTTCACTGCAGTTGAATCTCCACCAACAGCCTGCAGTGAACTGCCAAGTCCTCTCTCCTGAACCCAACATAAAATATGATCAGCAATGACCTCTGCATGTTTCTTCCCTTCTACTTCAGTTTCGGGAGCAAAGTGAAACAAAAACCGACCACCAGGCTCAGAACAGACAGAGTAGTGTTCTTCTTTGATGAGACCTGGAAACTTTCTGTTCACTCCCTCTACTTCTAGCAAAACTTTTGTGTCATCTATTCTTCCATCAAGCAAAAGACAGGAGAGCCCTCCCTCGCTTAAATCTTTTTCATGCAGATCAGATATTTCCTTCATTATTTTTTCTTGTGCTCTTCTAATTTTATTATGATCTATCACCAAAGATACATCCTCTCGGCTGATGAGGCCTGCATCTATCCAAGCGGCAGTTGCAATTTCTGCAGCCTCACGAAGTCCAGCATGGTGGCGAATACTAGCTAAAGCAATGTTTGAAATATTTCTTGTGTTGTATTTCATTTTCTTTGGTAAAGGTTCAGATGGCTCTTTGGAACTATCATCTGATGTTGCTTCCTGTTCATCAGAAGAACTATCAAAGAAGTGATAAACATCTTGACACAGCTCTTCCTCTCTTTTGATGGCTTCTTCACTCTTCATTTTCTTCTTTTGTTCCCTCTCTCGGATTTGTTCTCTCTTCTTGGCATTAGCAATCTGCTTCTTTGTTTCTGAATAATCTATTGAACCCATTTGCATACTTCCTTGGCCTTCTGCCTTTGTCCTCTGTGCCTTTATAAATTCAAGCTCTAAAACAGGGATCTTCTTTTCACGAGGACAACCACAATCAATGTGGGAATTATTTTCTCTCTTACCTGAGTGAGAACAGTTGGATTCAGAACATAATTGTATGGAGCACTTGCAGGTCAAAATGTCAAACAGAGTATCAAGTGTGTGCAGAAATTCATTTTTCCTGGCCAAGTTTCCTTTACTAAGTGATGTTTCAACTGCTTTGTGCCATAATTTCGTTAGTTTTAGCTCAATAGTTCGACACTGATTAATCACAGGTGGTTTGAATAGTGCATTAGCTTTTGTCCATTGATGCAGAAGAGGGACTATCATGTCATTTATGAGTTCTTTATCTGTATAGTTCCTTCTGTCCTTTGCATTTTTTTCTCGAATGAGTAACCCTAATCTTAGCATGTCTCTCACTGTTGGAAGTTCTGATACAGGAAGCTCCTTCCCTTTACCAACTAGCAGGCTCAAGTGGGTTGACAACTGACTTCTTGTCTTCAATTTTGACATCTTCACACCATCTGACAAATAGAAAAATATTTCAATGTTTCATAATTCAATTGTTGTTTCAAAAAATATCAATTTGTTTATCAAAAATGCTGTAACAGAAATAACATAATAATTTCTTAGAACATAATGTTTTATATAATGATATAAGTAACTGCGACAATCAATATGCCCTACTTACAATAATTAAAATGTAGAATTCGTCTGGTAGAGTAGGTGCAAGTGCAATGAGAGCAAACCACCGTCTATGATATCTAGAAGGAGAGTGAGCCGGGCGCCTTATCCTCACGCGTGGTACAAGTCAAAACAAGAATTAAACTGTCCCACACGGAGAGCCTGTTCATGTTCATGTTCTGACATGCATATTGTACACAAGCTATAGAACCATAAAATACTCCATAATCCATATGCTTACATGAGATTAGTTAACATCAAGTGAATAATTCTAATCAAGTCTCATTAATTTGTTGAAATACTGATATTTGAAACTTTAAGGTATAATTGATGTAGGTGAGGGTTATTTCAATTCATTTTTGTTTGCTAATCTCAAGTTTAGACATAATGAGGCACAATATTTTGACTACCAAATTTAATTTTTAACATGTTGACAAAATTGACACACCCTACTACCTACCGTCTTCTACAATACTCAGCCTTACTCGTCAGCCATCTCAGCTCCTCACTTAAGTATTTGTATTTTGTATTGCCTCCCCACGTCCACTTGCTTCAAAATTTTTTATGTTGTAAAAATATGTATATACTGTTAATGTTTAGGTTAAGTTTGGTTAAGGGTAATTTATAGGAAGCTGAATATTTTGTTAAGGAATTTATGGTACTTTATTATACACAACGAAAACTCACATCCTTTGTCTACCCTTTTATAGTCCGATTGTCTTTGTTTTTTTATTGTTGTTACCTGTTGGGATCTGGGTAGACGTATAACTATATTCTAAATCCCCAACTCGTAACAGGCTAGACTAGATTAAGTTAGGTTAGGTCTGGTCAGGTTACATTATGCATGAAGGTATTCATTTACATGTATATTTATGATCTACAGGATCGTTTATGGCCAGTCAAAGGCTTCTAAAAAAGACAAATACATAGAAGTTATCACTAATGGCCAATTATCCCTATTTAGTGTAACATACAGTATATATTAGGTGGAGTTCCGCTTTTATTTGTTTGTTTTCTTATTATTTAAGTCATTTATTTGTTAACATTTAGCTTAGAATAAGTAAATATTATACAAAACAAAACATTGAAAACCTCACAAGTGAATTTGTAACATATAATCAAGTCGAGATAATATTACCAATACCACGTGCTGGTCAAGCTCCGAAAGAGTTGTCCGGGGGTCTAGCAAACCTCTGGTCGGGGCTTGACCAGCACGAAAAAAAAGAAAAAATTTTTTTTTACTAAACGTGATTTTGGCAACCTGTGGTGTAATAATCAGCATACTCGCCTTGCAAGCGAGTGGACCCCTGTTCGATTCCCGGACGGAGTGAAACTATGAGCTTTTTTTTTTACGTCATTTGGCTTTCTATTTACCAGTAAATGGGAACCTGGATGTTAATCGATTTGCGGATCTTATTCTGGAATAATGGTTAGCCAGTGCAGTTGCCGAGTTGTCCGGTCTTCTCGGACTATTCATTGAAACTGGGACATACAACTCGTTAACTTAGGGTGTGGTTGTGGTGTTGGCGACAGATTCTAACACCTTAAACAAATTCACGCCTCGGTTGCTCTAGAGCCGGCCATCCTCGTACACGAAGGGCAACCATTATTGTTACGTGTATAATATTACCATCACTACCACAACCAGCATTATCAGTACTATTGTCATCTTCTCAACTATCATCATTCCTTCCCTCTTCCTCCTCCTGCCTCTATATTTTAATAATTATCGTCTCAATTATTATTATTATCATCATTATTTTTATTATTATTATTACCGTATTATTATTATTATTATTATTATTCTTATTATCAATACAACATGTGGCTGGAACAACAGTAGAAATTAGAAACAAGATAAAAAGTTGTATTAAATTAACAATTAAAACACAAACAAGAACCACAGGTACAAGTCGATCAGTTTTTTATCATGAGAGAGAGAGAGAGAGAGAGAGAGAGAGAGAGAGAGAGAGAGAGAGAAGAATAACAACAAATAACGAAAGAAAAAATACGATAACGACAAAAATACAAAGAAAACCCAAGCGGCAGAGACTAAACAAAAACACGGGAATAAACAAACCACAATAAGATAAACAAGGCATATAAACAAAAGATTAATAACTGATAACGAAAAAACTAGCAGGTGATAACGAGATAAGTGTCAATACAGAAGATAACTATAGATAACACAATATTTTCATTAACATTATGAATTATAGGATTTATTAATAAGGGATATAATTACACTATAACTTCCTATATATCAATTTATTAGTATTGTATACATGTTAACCTGAACTATATCACGGTAGAGTTTGTTTATGACAGCATGTGTTGGTGTTGAGTAAATCTCCTGTAATTAGCGTCATTTAACAGGTGACACTGCAGCGAGTATACAGGTGAGACAGGCGGGGTAGTTCCAAGGAGTGAAATCAGTGACAGGTGTAGGGGGAGTGACAGATGTAGGGGGAGTGACAGATGTAGGGGGAGTGACAGGTAAGGGGAGCACAGGTGGGGGGGGGGAGGACAGGTAGGGGAGTGACAGGTATAGGGGAGTGATGGCAGAGAGGGGAAATGACAGGTGGGCGAGTAACAGGTGAAGAGTGACAGGTAGGGGAGTGACAGGTGTAGGGAGAATGACAGGTGGGGGAGGGGAGGGGAGGAGTGGGGGAGAATAGGTGTAAGGACAGGTGTAGGGAGAGTGACAGTGTGGGGAGGATAAGGGAGACAGGGGAGGACAGGGGAGGGGAGCAGGGGAGTAACAGGGGAGTGACAGGTATAGGGAGGACAGGTGTAGAGGGGACAGGTGTAGGGGGAGACAGGTGAAAGGAGACAGGTAGGGAGGATTGACAGTGTAGGGGGAGACAGGGGAGTGCAGTGTGTGTGAGTTATGTGTAGGGGAGAGTGACAGGTGTAGGGGAGGACAGGTGTAAGGGGAGTGAGGGTAGGGGGGAGGATGAGTAGGGGGAGTGACAGGGGGGAGTGACAGGTATAGGGGGAGTGACAGGTGTAGGGGGAGTGACAGGTATAGGGGGAGTGACAGGTATAGGGGGAGTGACAGGTGTAAGTGGAGTGACAGGTGTAAGTGGAGTGACAGGTGTAAGTGGAATGACAGGTGTAAATGGAGTGACAGGTATAGGGGGAGTGACAGGTATAGGGGGAGTGACAGGTGTAGGTGGTGTGACAGGTGTAGGGGGTGTGACAGGTGTAGGGGGTGTGACAGGTGTAGGGGGTGTATTTCTAAGCAGTGTAGTTGAAACAGGTATAACACACATTGGTGGAGTACACATCAACACCTCCGCTAAACACCCTCCACATATACTCAACACACCCAGGGCCACGTAACACAGTGTTGGTAGGCTCAGGCGGCCATGTCGTGACACCGGCCGTCAGAATCCCCCAGCAAAAGGTAAACAAGATGGGGGCCCCCCCATCCTACATGTCAACAACTCATCCTGAAATATCCCACCTGGACCCTCTACTAGTGGGGGTCGAACCCTGAATTCAGATAAGACTGCCAATACGGCCCGGGAGATCAGCGAGGTCAACCTAATGGAACTTTACACACACTACACTAATCACAAACTCATTCTATCTTAAGTTATTTTAAGCCAATTCAGTAACTCTCGTAAGACAAATTTCCAACTGGAGGCTTGAGGCAGCATTATAGTGCCTCACCTCAGCGATTGTAGGACAACAGGTGGCACTCTCACAGTAAGATGGCACCGTCGTTCTTACCATAAACAGACGATCGAGAGGAAATTTTTTCGGGGTACAAATCTTTGAGAACATTGGCAGTAAGTGGATGGCTGGCCGTTCAGGTGTAGCGGGCGGAGGGTGATGAGTGGCTACCGTGGGGACAGGTGAAGGTGAGTTACGATGCACAGTGTCTTAAGTAATGACTCAACCGGTTGAATTATATATCCACCAACTGATGAAAAAAAAAAAAATTCCACCATAAAACACCAAAATCCTCAAACAATCGTCCATCAATTTTTTTCCCTCGTAACTTAGGAGGAAAAATAAATAAATAAAACACACATCCAAGTCAATAAATAAAGTCTCGGTGTAGTTTCGACGCCATTTTGACCGACATCCTTCTGTAGTATGCTGTAGAGGACCAAATAGACGCATCCTAAATTCTTCACTTAAGAG
The DNA here is from genome assembly GCF_018991925.1 of Homarus americanus. NCBI lineage: Eukaryota > Metazoa > Arthropoda > Malacostraca > Decapoda > Nephropidae > Homarus > Homarus americanus. The sequence continues at coordinate 13,539 of NW_024756461.1, read as the reverse complement.
GGGAGGATATTTCCACGGGAGGGCCTTTGAGAATCAGAGTCTAGGGAATTAAAACGTGAAGGAACTGAAGCTGGTAGGATTTTCCCCAATTTATTACGCTGAAAAGGATTGTGGTGAGGGAAAAGAGAGGGGAGGGGAGAGGGGGAAGGGAGCGATTGTATCCTGTAAGGGAGAAAGGGAGGGGAGGATTGTGTCATGGAAACGGGAGGGGGATTATCATGGGAGAGAAAGAGGGAGAGATGTGTTCTGGAAGGGGGAGGGTTGTGTCACAGAAGGAGGGGAGCGGGAGTGTCAAAAGGAGAGTGGGCATTAGAGGGCAAGATGTCTGAGAGGAAAGTAGTAGGTGAGGAGGCGTGGTGTTGTAGTAGACAGGAGGTGGTGGTAGTGGGCAGAGGAGTAAGGGCAGAAGGGGCAGGAGGAGGCAGGAGGAGGTGGTAGTAGGCAGGGAGGAGGTGGTGTGGTAGTAGGGGGTGAGGAGTAAGTAGTAGTAGGTAGGAGGATAAGGGTGTTGTAGGCAGGAGGAGGCGGTGTTGTAGTGGGCAGGAGGAGGCGTGGTGTAGTAGGGGAGGGAGGTGGGTAGTAGGTAGGGAGAGGTGGTAGTAGGCAGGAGGAGGTGGTGTGGTGTAGTAGGCAGGAGGAGGGTGTTGTAGTAGGTGGTGGGAGAAAGTATGTTGTAGTAAGTGTAGAGGTGGCGGGTAGTAGGCAGAGGGCGTGGTGTTGTAGTAGGCAGGAGGAGGCGTTGTGTTGTAGTAGACAGGAGGCGGCGTGGCGTGGTAGTAGACAGGAGGCGTGGCGTGGTAGTAGGCAGAAGGGGGCGTGGTGTTGCAGTAGTAGACAGAGGAGGAGGCGTGGCGTGGTAATAGGCAGAAGGGGGCGTGGTGTCGGGAGCGGGCAGAAGGGGGCGTGGTGGGCAGGGGGATGGTGGCGTGGGACAGCGATGGCGGCGCGCCTTGCCTCGCCCTCACGATCAATATGACCCCGGCTCCCCTCCCCTCATTACCGCCACCCCCGGGCTCTCCCTGCCTGCCCCTACCCTGGCCAGCCTCCCTACCTGATCCTACCCTGGCCAGCCTCCCTACCTGTCCCTACCCTGGCCAGCCTCTGTGCCTGACCCTACCCTGGAAAGTCTCTATGCCTGACTCTGGCCAGCCTCTGTACCTAACCCCACCTGACCCTGGCCAAACTCTGTACCTGACATGACCCAACCTAACCTAAACACAATTTAAACTAAACTGAACAAGACTAAACCACGCTTCTATCTATCTAAATTTTGTCAAGCTCAAATAATCCTTGTCACCACTGTCATACACCCACCAACCCACAGTCATACACCCACCAACCCACAGTCATACACCCACCAACCCACAGTCATACACCCACCAACCCACAGTCATCATTTACCCATCAACCCACAGTCATACACCCAGCCTCTGTATCTGACTTTACCTGACCTGACTTAACCAGATCCAATCAAGAAACCCATTATTTTTCACCTCTATTACACCTTGAAGCAGGTATTGAGGCCACCTGACCTGACCTCAATTACTCTGCAATATTCCCAAGGCATCTGACCACCTCTGCTAGCGTATTCCGTACACCTAACATGACATGACCTGACCTGACCTGACCTGGCCTGACCTCCAAGAACGAGAAAATATACCCAAAATCTATTTAAATCTATCCCAGAAATTTAAACCTTCAATATATTTGTTTTTAGTTCATTTGTTATGTCTTTGTTTTGCTCTTGTGTTTACGGTTCTTGTTTATGAATTAAAGAAACGATAAGAGAATCCAGCCCGTCAAACTTCTACTGATAATCACAACTCGAATTATGCAACTGAAGAACAACAACAACAATAAGAAGAACAAGAACGAAAAAAACAGCAGGATATAATTCCTATAGAACCTCATGACTAGTTTATTAATGCCTTAAGAAACACTAACAACAATCCTCAGCCAACACGGACCTACAAAACATCAACAAGGTGACGACAACAACAGCTCAAACGCTCCAGCTTAACACCTACAAATTTCCGGGAGTTTAGTGTCGCTACATGAAACAAACACGGCGGCGAGTCCTACAGCTACACACTGTAATGGTCGGCGGAGCAAAGGACGAGACAGCGACGCTTACTCATTGGTGGAGCTTTAATAACAACAGCATGTGGTAACTAGGAGATGTGTGTGTGTTGTGAGGTAGTGAAGGACCACAACATCTCACGTTTTGTGTTACACGTCAAAGACTGAACAATGTGAAGCAGCGGCCCTCCCCCCACACCACGCTGCCTGTAGTAACACCACCGTTAATAAAGGACAAAACGGTACAATATGGAGGTGGGGGGTGGCGTGTGGACAAGGCACGAGAGAGCGGCCTTGTTAATAAGATGGTCACCAAACACGGCCAACACCAGGTGGCGGGTGTAGCTCTTCCTGCTGAATAAAAACCAAGAGCGAGTTTGACGACGCTACACGAACACCGTCCTCAAGGGGGACATCTTGGACTCGAGTGTGAGAGATAGAGACGCCCAAACAATCAAACACGTCTGGTTAATTCCTTCACTTTTATATAAGAACACATTCGTCTTCAACTAAACACGATTTCTTTTCAACTTCTCCTAAAAAAATTCCTCTTCAACTCCAAGGCTGAAATTCGAGTCCCACTTGAAACGAATAAAATAAAATATATGTGAAGAGAAAATGTAAATAGTGTGTTTGACTGTGAGGCTGACGGAAGCAACACTAAAAATGCTGTATAATGGGTTGTGTTCAGTAAGGTCAGAGTGATTAGTGGCGCGCGCCATCACAGTGCCACGCCACTTCCCGCCTACTATACACGCCCCTACACCCACCACGCCTCCCTCTTGCCCAACTCAACACGCCCACTTAGCTACCCCTACACGCCCCTTACCCTCCCCCCACCATACACCACGCCCCTTGCTGTCCACCCCTTACGCGCCCCCACCCCTCCACACCACGCCCACCCACTCATCGTACACTAATAAGGTGATAAGATTACCTCATCATGACACTGGTGTGAATCAGCATCAGGAACTCACCTTCCCCTGCATCAAGGTGCCCACCCTCACCCACCCTACCTGGCAGCCACTCACCTGCGTATTATACCACCTGACACGGGAAATCACACACACACGGGATGACACGGTAGAACACAGTGCTTGTAAGGTAAATAGAAGCCAGTCTTAATGGGTCCCAACCTTAAACTATTAGGACTGAGGCCCATTAGTATTGAGAGCCGTCAGGATTGGGACTCATTAAGACTGAGGCCTATTAAGACTGGAACCATTAGGCCTGTGGTATCTTTGGACTGAGGCTCATTAGGACTGAGAACCATTGGAAATGTGACCCATTAGAATTGGGGCCCATTAAAACTGGGACCCAATAGGACTGGGCCCCATTAGGACTAGGGCCCATTAGGACAGGGGTTCATTTGATAAGATGCCCACCTAGTAAAAGTGCAAAAGAGGGCATGCAAGATTATTCTCTCCCCTTCCTACTCCACATATCAAGAAGCGCTCAACACACTGACCCTTTCGACTCTCACTGACCATCACCACGACCTCATCTGCAAATTTGGTAAGAAGCTTCTACACCATCCTCGACACCGGCTCCTACTACCACCTGAGATCCCTAGCCCGAGAATTGCTGTTTGACACCACAACCGCATCCAGCCCATAGGTGCACGAACTGATCGCTATGAGAACAGCCCAGTCCCAACCATTGTAAAAATTATCAATAACTTGTAATAAACCAGTGTATTCACTCCCAGTAAATACTACTTCTTGCACTGTCACTATGTTGAAATGCACTGTAGTTTGAGCTTTTCCCCATCTAGTTATTATATATCTTATTTGTATCACTTATGTTACTTGTATATTATTTGTAATTCGAAACCCATTCCCCAAATATGTAACTGTATATTTTCAGCCTTCTGGCTGCCAAGCTCTTTCAATAAACCGTTATTATTATTATTATTATTATTATTATTATTATTATTATTATTATTATTACACTTAATTCTACCAGTTGAATCACAGGTGATGGCTGTCAGCCAGGGTAGCTGAACACCAACTCAAAACCAGGGTTCGACTCCCTAATGAGAAAAATGTCCAATAAACAACATTTCAGGTCGAGTTGTTTACATATAGAATGGGGGACGGCCATCTTGTTTCCCTTTTTCACCGGGGGATTCTGCCGGCCGGTGTCACGACATGGCCGCCGGAGCCCATATAGCCCCTTTGTTACTACTGCTGCCGGATACACCTGTGTTGTAACCATAGGTGTATCCGGCACCTATACACACCCGCCTCGAAGTCAGGTGTAACCACCACCTGTACACACCTGTACATCACACACAACACCTTCCACACTCCCAACCAAACTTAAAGCAATTATTATATATCTATAGTGTAACTAACTACACATTACAATGCACTGAAATAATGAAACAAAAATATATTCAGAATCTAAGAGAAGTATAGGAGAATAATCCTTAAATACAAACTCTATAAAACTTAATCTTGGTTGAATTACAAGTCTCATAACTAAGTCTGGCTAAAACAGTGGTAGACATTGTTTAGACATAAGCCAGTTGACCGCTGAGGTGAACATTAAACTAGTATGATTAAAATAGCAACCAATGATTTGAAGATTAATTAATGTAAATGTGAAATACCTAAGAGAATAACAAATAAATAAAATACACCAACGAGATAAATAAATAAGAATGAATGGAAAATTATTGAACAATAAAATGAAAATAAGAAAACGAATAAACAGTAAAATGAAAATAAGTAAGAATAAAAAAAAGCATAACAATTACTACAATAAAACTAAATAAAACAAAATAAACAGAAAAGAATAAAGAAACACAATAAATAAATAACACAGCAACACAAACAACATCATTTACTGTGTTACTTCACATCAACGTGTCCAACATTTGTCTTGACTCCATTTTCGTGAATATAATTAAGTCAAACATCATAACACACATCCCGGTATAAAAAAACACACCAACGACAACAATAAATAAATAAACATTAAAAATAAATTCAATATATTTTCCCTAAGATTTTTTTTATTACAAAGTCACGGCAAAAAGTTTGTATACGAATCTTCCTCAACATAATGAGGGGAAGCAGTTCTTTCACCACAGTTATACTCGTAGGTTCAGAATACAGAGCCACTTATTGACGGTACAGTTACAGCCACTTATTGACGGTGCAGTTACAGCCACTTATTGACGGTACAGTTACAGCCACTTATTGACGGTGCAGTTACAGCCACTTATTGACGGTACAGTTACAGCCACTTATTGACGGTACAGTTACAGCCACTTATTGACGGTACAGTTACAGCCACTTATTGACGGTGCAGTTACAGCCACTTATTGACTGTGCAGTTACAGCCACTTATTGACGGTACAGTTACAGTCCAAACTCCTTGTACACTTGAGGGCGGTTGACAACATGTGAACGCTGCTTGCATTATAAATTGTCAGAATAAAAAAAAAAAACTCCGATACTAAGAAAAAACTGAGTAAATTAATGTTAAAATATCAATCTACCTTACCTACATCACCTCCTTAAGTAGATGGTATATTATCCAGCATGTCCAGGGAATATTGTCTAAGATAATACAGTATAATTGGTTATTTTACTTCACTTATGACCTTGTGTGATAATAGGACATAGTACCATAATAAACCTGTTCTCAAACTGTTAAATAACTCAACAAAAATAATAATAATCCATTCTAAACAACGGATTATCAGACGTAGATGTCATAATTCAGCTCATCATAATTATCCATACACTCTCGTGTATAAATTCCACCGTCAAAATTTGTATTGTCGGAAGAAGTTTTACTGTCTGAATGTCTGTCTAATTCTACAAAAACTCTCCGTTAGTATCCGTCTATTTCCTCTGTTACCTCATCACTTAAGAGTATTACAAAATATTACCACTTACTGTAACACCTGATGTGCATACTCATATTTATAATCCTGTGTATTTTGTAACTGAAAGAAATTACAGTTACAGGAATATTTAGTTACTCTTGCGGTATACAAAATCATACATCTATCTATCTATCTACTGTATTTATCTATTTATATCTATTTTATTAACTCACCTGTACCAATAATCATCAGTTTATTTATCTTAATCTTCTTCCCATTTTGATTTATTCCTCTTAACTATGTATGTATCTACACCCACAAACAAACCTACTATCCACGCCCTACACCCACAAACAAACCTACTATCCACGCCCTACACCCACAAACAAACCTACTATCCACGCCCTACACCCACAAACAAACCTACTATCCACGCCCTACACCCACAAGCAAACCTACTATCCATGCCCTACACCCACAAACAAACCTACTATCCATGCCCTACACCCACAAACAAACCTACTATCCACGCCCTACACCCACAAACAAACCTACTATCCACGTTCTACACCCACAAACACACACTACCCACCTCCTACATCCACAATAGAGTAAAGGAGGAATACAGAGTGTACTTACTCAGGGTAGCCATACCACTCTGGGTGGTTGATCCTTAGTGCAGCAGGAAAGAGAAAAATTATAAGTGGGTCATTCTATTCCTCGTGTGATGGATGGAAGGATGGATGGATGGATGGATGGATGGATGGGAGACTGAATGGGAGGATAGATGGGTAGACGGGTGACTGAATGGGATGAGAGATGGGTAGGTGGGTGAATCGGTGGATGGATAAACAGCTAACTGGATGAATGGACATATGGACTTGGATGGCATATTTGGATGTAAAACCCTACGATATGAAGAACATTTTGGACGTATAAACCCATGACAATTAACACCATTTTGGACTTACATCACAGGAAACAGGTAAAACATTTCTGTGATCGTCCTTCAATAATTCCATACGCCAACCTTACCTGCATTTATCTCAATTACAGTATAAAATTTTAGTGTTAATTTCAGCATCGGAATCAATCAATCAATCAATCAATTAATCAATCAATCAATCAATCAATCTCTCTCTCTCTCTCTCTCTCTAGATGGAAAATTTCATGACGTAAAATCCGATGAAAACTCTTCCCTGTTTATACGTGTTGCTTCGAGGTTTTGTTTTCACGTTAACCTCATGTTTCGTTTCGATAAATGACACATATCACAGGAGGTGAACTACAAACTGACCTTTGACCTGACACCGACGACCGACCGACGGAAGATGGGGCTTCGGGTTTAGTCGTATCCCATTTGAGAGTTTTATGAATGTGAAGCCCCGAATTAGTCAACAAACCCTACAGCTCAATTTGGATTCGAACTTGTGCATCTTGTTCTTGAATCAGAACCTTATCTCACACATATATAGGGGTTAGGTTAGGTTGGGTTGGGTTAGGTTGGGTTGGGTTAGGTTAGATTGGGTTAGGTTAGGTGAGCCGTGTCCATCACAACCAGACAATTATCCCTGTCCATCAGATCTTCCCTTTAACAAATCCTCAACATAAAAGACAAATTCACCTCCATGTGTTAAAATCTTACTACACTACATTACCGTCACCACTATACCAAACCTGTGTAATATTAACGCACTAATACACTATTAAGACATCACCATATCCATCAATAAACAGTACATCTTCCTTTACACTTGATTAGAAAGAAAAACAAGAAAATATGCCCAGAATCTCAAATTCATTCACTAACATTACGAAAAATTACAAGAGTTAAGAGTCAAAGCAAGATATGTACTGTACGCAATGTTGATGTTATTTTGTTCGCCATCATTGTGTCCTAAAGTTAATCTGTTTTGTGAAGTAAATCCTCGGACTTGGGAACAAATCATCATGTGTACCTTTGAGTATTAAGGTCTTGATCCATTTCCTTGATGTCTACCGTTTGGAACAGGTAACACCACCACAATTGTTTTAACCAAGAAGAAGCCGGACGAAAAAAAAAGCTTCTACAAATATCAAGTATTAATTTTCTCTCTTTACAGGATCTAATACTCTTGGAAATGTGTTTAAATTAATCTGATTTGTTTTCATTTATTGTCGATCCTTTATAAGAGGATTCGTGGATCCCCCGAGCCTAGCCGGCCATTTTGTTTACATTTATCGGTCGCTCTAAAATACCATTAAAACAATATTGAGTATAAACGTTTGGCTCAACTGATGATCTCAAACATGTCCCAACATTTTTTTGCCTCAACTCCACATTCTGTAACTCATTTAGGTAGATGTCCCTCACTACACATACACTGGACTATGTGTAATGCTGCAGCTAATGTGTTATCAAGATATTGCACATTATAAGTTCATGTGTGGTCATTATTATATCAAACGGAGGAATTTTAAAGAGCTATTACACCACCTGTATCATTAGTTGTCGCCAGGTGAAGGAATATTTAGGTAGATAATATTTTATTTACTGTAATTAAAGTTTCAATACCTAAGACGTTCCACTATAAGAGTCTTTCAACCTCAGGTAAGGTCTTAAGACTTTCTACTCTAGGTCTTACACCCTCGAGTAGCTGTATCGTCCACTTAGGTAATTTACTCCACAAGGAACTACAAGTTACACCTTGATGTAATACTTCATTTACTGCCAAACTTTATAGGGAAATATTTTTTTCACAAAGAATTTCAAGTTACAATTTCACATAATAAGTCACATTACAAACGTTCCTTCGGCTTACAGTTAAACTTTGCAATGTCAAGATATTTTTTTCACTGCAGAGGAAAGTATCCGCCATCATCACCACACACACACACAAAGACAAAACTCCTGTATCCAGATTCTCAAAAGTTTATAAATTAAATTCTTCCCTAAAATTAAACAGACAATACATCTATTTATCATAGAGTATGTGAACAATATCGACGCCATATTGGTTACCATCTTTGAGTTATATAATTAGTTAGCTTCATAGTGTTAATTATTTAGTTAAATAGGAAAAATAATCTACTAGCGTGTGTTGTGACCAAAATAAATCAACATTGTATTTACTTTCTCCTCCAGGGGGCACTAAGTCTAGAAAAATGACACAATTGACATCTACATAAAGTGACTGACCAAGGGGAGATATTGGCTACCTTTTGTGTTACTTTGAGGTCGTAAGAACACACAGAGCTGCTCTTAAGGATTTTTACCACAATACACCTCAACCAGTTTCTCATTCACTAAGGTCAAACAATAAATCTGGTTCACAAGATACACCGTAAATTTTATTAGAATACAATAATCAATTACTGTATTAATTGTATTATTGTATTGAGGCGAATGGTCTTATGGTGTTAAGATGTGTTCTTAAGCCACGAAGGTAAACAAAAGGTATTCAATATCTGCCTTGGTTGACGATGATCTGTAGATGTTAGCAAGTCCTCCTCCTCCTGCTCTCGAGTAAGGTAAGGAAGGCCTCACCTGACCAAAATTGTTAATTAAGATAGATTACCTGAAGATTAACCCTCCCAGCTTATTTCAATTAATGATTAACCTAACGCTACTTGGGAAGTTAAGTTAGGTTAGGTTAGGTTAGGGTAGGGTAGGGTAGGGTAGGGTAGGGTAGGGTAGGGTAGGGTAGGTCAGGTCAGGTCAGGTCAGGCAGTGCCAGTGTAGTTAATCTTGAGGTTAAATAAACTAGAGGCTAATCTTCACATGAGCCAGTAAGACACTTTGACGGAGGCGGTTACGTACAACAGGAAAGCTCGGATAACATATAATGTACAGTATATACCGTTTGCGTCAGCAGCTCTATACACTACTTATTGACTTACTCATTCACTGCCGTAGAATTATTTACTTCTCTAACAGGTTTCTATATGGTTCCCAGTCATTATAATACGACCTTGTAAAATCAAATGATCTAAATTAAACTAAACTTATCCAAATTAAACTTATTAGCTAACAAATCCTTCTAAAACACGATATATGCAAATCAAAAGTTCTAAATTCAACTTAACTTATCGTAATATAACTAAACCATTTTAATTAAACCTGACCTAAACACCTCAAGTGCCACAAACAGAAGGAAGAAACACCTTTAATATTATCGTGTAAGAGGCCCCTGTAACCCACTAACTCCAGGTAATGCATCTATATCAATCTACCTGCGTCGGAAGCTCTATACGTGACTATGATCGTTACCCACTGCTGGAGAACATTTGTACTTCTATAATTACCCCTGGAGAAACAATGCACCAATTTACGATTTATTTATTTTATTTTCATTTATTTTTTATTCTTGGTCCATACTGTAAACACCGCCCGCTTGTGAGTCCCGTCAGCCATTTTGATCTAACTTTCGGGGATTCTAAAATAAACTATAAATAAATAAATAAATAAATAAATAAATAAAACAAGCATCTTTTGTTTTTCTAACCCATGAGCTGTGAGTCTTCATTATATACTTCAACATTACTGTAAACTAAGGCAGAGAGGGTGTGTACAGTACTAGTGGAGCCAAGACGAGAAGGTATTTCAAATCCCTAAAGGGTTTTACAAGTGGAGAGTCTTACAAGTGGAGGGTCTTACAGGTGGAGGGTCTTACAAGTGGAGGGTCTTACAGGTGGAGGATTTTAATAAGGATAAATACAGCAGGTCTTACAGTTGAATCAGCCAAGTCGAGGAAAACTCTTAAGAGTCATGTAACTTCTACCTGGTGTTACCTGTAATCAAGCTAAGGTATATGTAAGAAGAATATAATCTCGTTACTATCCATTCCTCTTCCACTATCCTGCGCGGTGGTGTATTAATAGGCACAGATACTCATGATAAAGAAGGAATAAAGAGAAAGACGCAAGATACCTATAAAATGCGACAGAATATACCCACACATGCGTAATCCTAACCCATCCCAACCCAACCCAACCCTATCCTACCCCAGCTTCACCACAGTACACAAAGTCATTCTTGGTATCAGAATGACGCCTAAACACCCTGTATCGCCTAAGACACATTTGAATCGGATGGTTCGTTGACGGTTTTATTTCTTCGGTATAAACCAGAGAAGCAATTAGTTCGTGGGAAAAGTGAGTCAAAATACTTCACATCAGCTTCGTTTACGACCTCCAGCTGATATTTACTTCTGTTGTCTATATCAATCACATTTTATAATGAAAACAAAAATATGGTTAGTTACTTATAAATGAAAATAAATCATACTTAGATACTTAGGAGTGGGGGAAAAAGATACTTAAGATACTTAAAAATGAAAACACTCTTTGATACTTAAATTAGGACAAAATAAACGGACATAAAGATTTAACTATGAGCGGTGGATATTACGACATGTACCGGCTATCAATACAGAGGCGCTATTTAGCCGCGAAGTTCTCTCAGAAACCCAACAAGACAGTATGTGGTCACGTAAAAATTTCAGGTTAATTTTTAACACCATCCGTCATCTTAAACCTTGGCACCTGTAGATTAAGAAAATATATGGTGATACTTTTTCTGATGGGATAAAGGTCGTATTTGTCCAGAGAAGTAAGAGAGGAAAAAAATCACTTGAGAGGCATGACGCACAGAGTGTCTAAGGTGATAAAAGATCTTATACGACCATTTGGGTTTTCAAATTAAGTTCATTACATAAAATATCAAACTCATAGAGATTACAAAAGAACAGAACACCATGAGCTCTCAACAGCTATTGTCAGCCGTCAATATGCTGATGTACAGAAGCTACACAATGTTATTGGCGACTGTAATCCCAGGAAAATGATGCTCTTTTAAACTTGGTAACTGGAGCTGTAATGCCAGAAAATGCCAAATATGACAATCTATGTGCATATGAAGTTGAAAGACAAAATTATGAAAAATTTGTCAAGAACGACAGTTAGTCCACATTACATCTGGAAAAGATGTCCAAGGTTAATCGTCGTGAGTTATGAAATAAGACTTCAAACCATCAATTGGCTGTTATAGAACTAAGCAGGACATACAGTATATATCACAGAAGGCAGCATTGTTATGGTCAAGTCACCAGACACTGATGTGTTTAAGTATACAGCAGCCTCAACTTGGAGAAAAACACAAAGGTGAAACAGAACTGGTGAGCGACTATTGGGCAGAGAGCCTTACAGGTTTCCATGCCTTCACAGGATCTGACTGCATTGGAAAATTTGTTGGCAAAGGAAAGAAAGCATGTTGGAGCACTTTGATGAAATCTAACACAAAAGTCATAGATGCATTCAAGATGCTGAGTAGACCAAATGCCTCCAGCAGACATGTTTATTGGTCTAAAGGAATTTGTATTTAAGCTCTACTGTCCACGAATGACTTTCACTAAACTGTCATAACTTAGATGGCATCTCTTCAAGAAAACGCAGGCAGAAGCTGGAGAACTACCAGCGACTGCAGCAACTCTAAAGTATCATATATTGAGAGGAAGGTATCAAGCTCTTCTGTGGTCTTGTGATGCAGACAGTGAAATGCTTTCACAATTAGAGCATGGCTGGAAGATTGACAATGACTGTTTCATAATAGTAATATCAGACCAACCACCAGCTCCAGAAGCAATCACAGAACTTGTTAAATGTGACAAGTATCAGGAAATGGATCATTGTTTACCTCTATACAGAAAGTAATCAGAAAAGAATAGTAAATGACATGCAATCGAGATAAACTGCCAAGCAGATGATGAGAAAACTTAAACAAGGTGAAGGAATCTGTTGTACACAGAAGACTCTGATGACGAGGACTGAAGCAATGTCGTAAATAATAACTTGTGACTTGTTTACACATGATGTATAACACTACAAACTTTTATTAAATATAAAACGGTGGTTCTAAGCTTTTCAGATAATGGTAATATGTATATGTTTAATTTCCAGTATTTATCTTTAGCAAATAATTTTACTTACTGCAATCTCTTCTTTGCCAGAGACAGGATGGCATATATGAGCAGCCATGTTTGTAACACACTTATGATATTATAACAGCATTCATAATATATTATGTTAAATTGTAATCATATAATACTACATGTTCATAGGTTATTAGTCATGTTTTAAGTTAATTAGGACTTAATGGTAATACATCTGTGGTTCATTACGCCGCTCTTTAATAAAACTTCTTTAAAGGCATAAAACTTATAATAAACCGTTCAGAAAAAATGACACCACAGTTCCTTAACATAGTTTATAAGGATTATTATAATGTATGGTGTCAAAAATTAATATGAAATTTTTACGGGATTACTTAAGCTCCTACACTAAAACCTGCCGACCTAACCTAACCTTTTTTACCCACCTCTACCTACTTACCTAACCTGACATAATCTAACCTAACCTGACGTAATCTGACCTAACCTGACATAATTTAACCTAACCTGACAATCTAACCTAACCTGACATAATCTAACCTAACCTGACATAATCTAACCTAACCTGACATAATCTAACCCAACCTGACGTAATCTGACCTAACCTGACATAATCTAACCTAACCTGACATAATCTAACCTAACCTGACATAATCTAACCTAACCTGACGTAATCTGACCTAACCTGACATA
>NW_024756460.1:0-7741 GCF_018991925.1 Homarus americanus | reverse complement strand
AGTGGTTGAAGGTGGGGTGTGTTTGATATGAAAATGAAGAGGGACTTTGGTCGTGGTTATTGATGTGGTAATTGTTTTGTACAGGAGTTGTTGCAGTCCAGAAGACGTGATTGGTGTGTGATAATCCAGAGGGACATTAATGCTCGACTGAATTTTGGAAATGAGAGGCAGTAAATGTGTAAGTATTGTTTATTGAAGTTGTACGTATACTTTGTTATAATTTGAAGAGTAGAGCATTTGTAACATTGACGTATTGTTTTTTGTTTTCATGTTGGTGGTGGAGGAGCGCGTCGACACTGGATACGGTGATGTGAAATTGTGCAATGTATTATTTGAAGGTGAGTTGTTATTGTATTTGAAAGTTGTAGGTAAAGTTTGTTATAAGAGGCAAGTGATATAGGAGTTTTTTCGGGTAGCAGTACCCAGTGATGTTTAAAGTTGGGAGAAATAAGCATGGTGCATTATGGAGGTTGTGTGAAAGGTTTCTGTTTTTCAGGTTTGAGGATGGAGTGGTGGTGGGTAGTGCCGTAACCAGGTTGGACTACTACATGTATGGGGCTGTGCAATGGACTGTGTTGAGGAGAAGAAGCAGCAGCAGCAGGGGCGGCGGCGGTAGCAGCAGTGGCGGCAGTTGTTTAAGATAAGTAGTGTGGTGTGGTGCATCGTGAATTGTTTGTGATAGTTTAGGGTCATAGTGAATTTAGTTGTAAGAAATTGAGTAGAATGTAATTGTTGGAAGACGTGTATAGTGATGTAAATTGTAGGTTAGTTTTGGATTAGTATATGTGGAGAATGGATGTAGCAGGTAATAGAAATGTTGGGACTAGTGTAGAGGCATATATATATAATTGGTGAGTGGCGTTGGAGCGGTTTAGGGCGTGAAAGGTTTATGAATTGTTGTGGGGGAACTAATGTGTTGATGTGTTTGTTTTTTTAGGCCGGATTGGAGTGGTAAGCGGCAGTGATGGTGGAAGAGCCAGTGGTTATTCGGCGACGGAGATGGGAGCGAAAGGGTAAGGAGCCGATTGTTTGTGTTAAAGAGGAAGCGTTTGTTTGAATTTGGTTAAGATGAAAGGTGAATTTGTTGTGGGTATGTATTGTAATTGTATAGAAGTTAGTTGGTAGCAGGCTAGTATTGTTGTTACACACTGGAGGCTGTGTAATGATTGGTACTAGCCTTGGTGAATGGTTTGTAGTAGAGTATGTGTATGTTGGTATTTGTAGCGGTTTAAAAGGAAGCAATTTGGTTTTGGTAGATATGTCTAAGATGAGTAAGAGAGTGGATGCATGAACACTTTTTGGAATGGTGTTTATTATGGATGTTTTTTTTTTCAGTGGAGCGAGTGGTGTAGGGTATGTTCCTCGTGGTAAGAGTAAGGAAGGAGACGACCAAGTATTGTGCATTTACCTCGGCGGTTACGAAGAAAGGAAGAGGCACGTCGACGACGGAGCCGGGAATAACCGCGGAGGTTGCTCCATACCAAGAGATAGTGTTTTTGTGGGTGAATTATTTGAGCAATGATAGTTTGCCCAGAAGTGTGGCCGTGAAGTGTATATTGTAGGTAGTATAAGAAGAGTTTCCCGAGTGACGAAGCCGACGGGTGGACTGCATTTGATAGAAAAGGCCATTACGAGTTGACCTCCATTGTTGTGTTTTGTCGGTTTCAGATTGAAGCGACGGGGCGAAGTCAAGTCGCTGTAAGGAGCCGAGAAGATGATGTCCTGTTAAAGTATAGCCGTCGTCCCTGTGACTGGAGCCGAGAAGAAGGCGTCCTGTGAACGTATAGCCGTCGTCCCATTGACTGGGGTGTATGGAGCCGAGAAGATGGTGTCCAGTGAATGTATAGGTGTCTGTGACTGGAGCTGAGAAGATGTCCCATGAACTTCTAGCCGTTGTCCTTGTGACCGGGGTGTATGGTGTCCAGTGAATGTATAGCTGTCGTCTCTGTGACTGGAGCCGAGAAGATGTCCCGTGAACTTGTAGCCGTCGTCCCTGTGACTGGAGCCGAGAAGATGGTGTACAGTGAATGTATAGCTGTTGTCCCAGAGAAGATGTCCTGTGTTCCAGTGACCGGGGTGTATGGAGCCGAGAGGATGATGTCCTGTGAAGGTATAGGTGTCGTGACTGGAGCCGAGAAGATGTCCTGTGAACCTAATAGCCGTGGTACCAGTGAGGGGAGAAGATGATGTCCTGTGAACGTATAGCCATTGACCGGGGTGTATGGAGCCGAGAAGCTGGTGTCCAGTGAACTTCTAGCCGTTGTCCTGGGTGTATGGAGCCGAGAAGATGATGTTCTGTGAATGCATAGGTGTTGTCCCTATGAAGATGATGTACTGTACTGTATTATATTGCTAAGTGTATAGAATATATGTATTTGAGTTGAATTTTGTGTTTTCTTTATTGCCTGATGTGCATTTTGAGTGACACATAAGGTAGAAGATGACGACGACAAGTGATTAGGCACCAGAAGAAGTGGAGCGACATGAGAAGATGAAGGTAATGTGTGAAGAATTGAGATTAGTTAATGTAATATGATTATATGTAAAGTAAAGTAAAGATGTTGAAACGCATCATTGAGATAATATGATTATATGTAAAGTAAAGTAAAGATGTTGAAACGCATCATTGAGATAATATGATTATATGTAAAGTAAAGTAAAGATGTTGAAATGCATCATTGAGTTTAGTTGATGTAATATGATTATATGTAAAGTAAAGTAAAGATGTTGAAATGCATTATTGAGATTAGTTGATTATAAGTAAAGTAGTTGAAATGCATCATTGAGATTAGTTAATGTGTTGAATAATTTGACTTGTAATGCTGTTTTTGTTTCTCCCTTTTCTGACAGGTACACGGGAACACATGTGGTGTTGTTTAGAGTGTTTTGAGCAACAAAGGTGATTTTTCAACTGAGAGAGAGTAGTTATTCCTCATTGGTTGTGAGTTGGTGTTTTGATGTTTGTTTGCAAACAAAAGCTCGGACATTGTCGATCTATCACACGACTAGTCCATAGACACGATATCTGTGTCGAGAGAGCTTTATGACTAAACCTATTGTCAATATGGTTAAAGTCAGTTTGCAAACAAAACATTAAAATACTAACTTAAAACTAATTTGGAATAACTACTTTCTTTCAGTTGAAAAATCACCTTTGTTGCTCAATAAACACTCTAAAATAACTTATATAATAAAAAACGGGCTGCCAGAACCTATCTTAAAAAGATAGCGACTTTGAAAAAAATCCCGTTTTCTGTTCAACTTAAGAAAATGGGAAACCATCAAAGAAAATGGGAAATTTCTCTGGCTCGAAAACTACCGTTTTCTATGACATCCCGTTTTCTACAACATCATGCTTTGCTTCTCCAAATCCAATATGGCTGTATGTTAACTTAGGAAAAATAAAGACATTGATTATATACTTTCTTTTATTATGCTCAAAATATTTCTATGTCCACATACATGAAAAATATACAGTCCACAAATAATGAAAAAATTTCTAAGTCCACAACACAACAAAAAAATACTAAGTCCACACAACAAAAAAATACTAAGTCCACAACACATGAAAAAAATACTAAGTCCACACAACAAAAAAATACTAAGTCCACACAACAAAAAATTACTAAGTCCACACAACAAAAAAATACTAAGTCCACAACACATGAAAAAAATACTAAGTCCACACAACAAAAAAATACTAAGTCCACACAACAAAAAATTACTAAGTCCACAACACATGAAAAAAAACTAAGTCCACAACATGAAAATTTTTCTATGTCCACAAAGAACGAAAAATTTACTAAGTCCACACAACAAAAAAATACTAAGTCCACAACACATGAAAAAAATACTAAGTCCACACAACAAAAAATTACTAAGTCCACACAACAAAAAAATACTAAGTCCACAACACATGAAAAAAATACTAAGTCCACACAACAAAAAATTACTAAGTCCACACAACAAAAAAATACTAAGTCCACAACACATGAAAATTTTTCTATGTCCACAAAAAACGAAAAATTTACTAAGTCCACACAACCAAAAACATACTTAGTCAACACCACAAAAAATACTAAGTCCACACACCATGAAAAATTTTCTAAGTCCACAAAGGATGAAAAATTTTCTAAGTCCACATGACATGAAAAAAAACTAAGTCCACAACATGAAAATTATTCTATGTCCACAAACAACGAAAAATTTTCTAAGTCCACACAACAACAAAAAATACTAATTCCACACATGAAATTATTATAAGTCCATAAAGGATGGAAAATTTTCTAAGTCCACAACACAGGAAAAAAAACTAAGTCCACAACACATGAAAAAATACTAAGTCCACAAAAAAAAAAATACCAAGTCCACACAACATGAAAAATTTCTAAGTCCACAAAGAACGAAAAATTTGTTAAGTCCACATGACATGAAAAAAACCCAAGTACACACATGAAAATATTCTAAGTCCACAACACAGCAAAAACAACTAAGTCCACACACCATGAAATTTTTCTAAGTCCACAACATGAAAAATTTTCTATGTCCACAAAGAACGAAAAATTTACTAAGTCCACACAACCAAAAACATACTTAGTCAACACCACAAAAAATACTAAGTCCACACACCATGAAAAATTTTCTAAGTCCACAAAGGATGAAAATTTTTCTAAGTCCACAACATGAAAATTATTCTATGTCCACAAACAACGAAAAATTTTCTAAGTCCACAACACAGGAAAAAAAACGAAGTCCACACAACAACAACAAAATACTAAGTCCACACACCATGAAAATTTTCTAAGTCCACACAACATGAAAATTTTCTAAGTCCATAAAGGATAAAAAAATTTTCCAAGTCCACAAACATAAATTAGTCCAATTCCACAAGAGGAAAAAAAACTAAGTCCACAAACAAAGACAATATTTCAAAGCACAAAATATGAAAAATATACCAAGTCCACACACATTGAAAATTATTACAAGTCCACAGGATAAAATAATACTAACTCCACAACATATGACAATTTTTCTAATTCCACAAACAATGACAATATTTCCAAATACAAAAACAAACAATAAAATAATACAAAGTCCACAAACATCAAAAATATAATAAGTCCACAATCGATGACAATTATTCAAAGTCCACATACATTAAAAGTTATTCTAAGTCCACAAACATTGAAAATTATTACAAGTCCACACAAGTTCAAATAATACTAACTCCACAACATATGAACATTTATCTAAGTCCACAAACAATGAAAATTTTTACAAGTCCACACACGATACAAAATTATTCCCGGTCCACGGACGTAATACATTAATACGGAGCCACAGACGATAAAACATTTTCTATATCCACAAACGATAAAATAATAACAAGTCCACAAACATACCAACTACACATACACAAAGGCTAAAATAATACTAACTCCACAAACATCATAAATTATTCCAAGTCCACATACATTAACAATTATTACAAGTCCACAGAGGATACAAATTATTCTAAGTCCACACAACATGACAAAAATACTCAGTCTACATTGACAATTATTCAAAGTCCACAAACGATAAAATAATAACAAGTCCAAATACATATTAATTATTCAAAGTCCACACAGGATCAATTAATACTAAGTCCACAAAGGATATTCAAAGTCCACAATCATTATACAAAGTCCACATAAATTGAACATTATTCCAAGTACACAAACAATAAATTATTCAAACTCCACAAAATATTCAAAGTCCACACAACATAACAAAATATTCAAATATCCACAAACATCATTAATTATTCAGTCCACATAAATTGAACATTATTCCAAGTACACAAACAATAAATTATTCAAACTCCACAAAATATTCAAAGTCCACACAAATTGATCATTATTCCAAGTACACAAACAATAAATTATTCAAAGTCCACACAAATTGACAATTATTCAAAATACACAAACAATGAGACATTTTCAAAGGATAACAATTATTCCAATTCCACACAAAATACACAATTATTCAAAGTCCACACGGGATAAAAAATTAGTCCGATTCCACCGGCGTAATACGTTATTCCGAGTTCGCGTGGGTCGATAATTATTGCCGGTCCTCGGACCCGACGCATAAATTTCCCGGTCCACAAAAGGCAAAACAAATTCAAAGTCGACAAACATTATCAATTATTCAAAGTCCACAAAGGTTAACAATTTCAAGTCCACAAACAACTACAGGTTGTAACTCTCTAGTCCGGCATTCTGTGCTCCGCAAACTCCCGTGGTCCAAAACAATTTTACTTTCTCCAACAGGTACATAGGCAGTTTTTTTTTTTTTTCTTGCAAATTATCATTATTATAGCAGGAGTATTAAATTGTGGGTCAGTGACTTATGCCCAGGTGGGCTAATCCCCTAAAAAAAAAAACCCCAGGAAATTAAGGTTTGTTTACATCCAGCACTTCAGCTGCTCTCTCTCTCTCTTTGTCTATAGAGTACAACATTTAACCCTTCAGCAATAAATAAGTGTTGCTTTCATATTCTTATGTACAGTAATGACGATATCTTTTCACATGTGCGCACTCACTTTTTTTATGGTTAACTACTTATATTGTTCCATTTTTTAACATTACACGTACTTCAAACGAGCATATTAATTTTTTTACATTAATTTTACTGCAGCTAAAATCAGGGTCTTATTTTCTTCAGTTTTATATGTACAACCAATCGGTCACTGGTTTTGTGAGCTTTAACGTAAACGATGCCGGCAGCCGTCTCGTCTCGTCTCCTCTGATATTCCACGTATTAATAATAAATTCTAGTGTTAATTTTGCACACACAAACATTAATTCAATAAAAACAAATTCACAAACATCAATTACAATATATATGAACAGTAAATAAGTGTTGCTTTCGTATTCTTACGTAAAGTAATGACGATATCTTTTCGCATGCCCACTTACGCGCGCGATCTCTTTTTTTTCTTTACCGTTATCGTTAGCTACTTCTATTGTTCCATTTATTAACATTACTTAAAACAACCATAGTCATTTGACTACAGCTACAGCTAAGGTCTTATTTTCTTCTCTTTTATATGTAGAACCAGTCAGTCACCGGTTTTGTAATCGACGAAAACAATGCCGTGTGTTTTAATATTCTACGTATTATTAATGAATTGTATTGCTCATTTTGCACACAAACAGTAATTCAATAAAAAAGACATTCAATAATGATTCTTTTCTACACGAGAGAAATGACGCTCTTTACGCGATTGTGCCAGTCGTCTGCACGTTGGCGGGCCGTTCAAACCCGTCGAAATTCCACTTTCCGCCGTCAAAATTTCTATTTATTTATTTTTGGCTCTGTTCCAATAAAATACGTTAAGAATTAAAAACTCTCCAAATTTCACGAGCTACTATACGACATTTAACCCTTCAATATGTCTTCAAAGAGGCCGTGATGCAGAGAAAGTGGTGCTAGTGCTTCCAAGCATAAGCACAAGTCACTATCTATCCAGGAAAAGGGTCAATTTCCATGGTCCGGTCCCGAGGTTGCCCGACTAGAGGTACGACATTTCGGTCCACAAACATGAAAAATATACAAAATATCTCACTTATTCAAAGTCCACATACATGCAACACATTTTCCAAATCCACAAACCAAAATAATTTCAAACTGCACAAATGACTATACTATAATCAAACAACAACAACAAGTCAAAACATTTTTCAAACTACAAATA